>NC_135236.1:125516977-125684477 GCF_051348905.1 Ranitomeya variabilis | reverse complement strand
GTAATTCTGTGTAACCTACTCATCTTAATTGTCCTGCCGCTTCTTGCTGTTTTATACAGTCGGACCTCTATGCCCAAACAGACTACGGATCCACTGACCTGAGCAAATTCATTGGCATATACGCAACTATTAGTGTAGCTCTGACCTACGTTTCGGCCAGGAATTACTTATTTTTAGAGCCCCATCGATTCCATGGTGGTGTTCGAGTGAAAAGGGGTTTACATACAAAATGCATATATAAATTAGATTGAATTGGCTAACAATGACAGACTGGCACAGAGGGTAGAGGACCATGGGCTTAGTCTACAGAAGGTTAGGAATCGCACACGAGTCTTCAGCTAAGGCTGCGCGGCTACATTGGCCACCACACCTGTTGAGCTACATTGCAACGCTATACAAGTGAATGGGGTCGCAATGCCAACCTTGGAATACTGCGACATGTAAGTTGCAAAATTTCCCGTGAGGTTGAACTTCTTGTGATTTGCCTGCTACAGTACCCTCACGGTTGCAGTGTGACCCCATTAACTTGAATAGTGTTGCGATGTAGCAGCGGCACCGAGCAAACCCTGGACCAATGACAGCCAAAGTTGCCTTGTAGACCAAGCCTAAATGAATTGGGTCTGCTGTCTGATACAAAGTCTGTTTCTATTTATTTTGGTATCTGGCTTGCATGGAGAGGACAATGCATCATTTTGTAGAGATGAGCGAAGCCAAACTTAAAATTTGGGGTTTGAACCAGATCTTTAGTGTCCGGGGCTGAACACAGAGTTCTCCTAGAAGTCCAAAGTATCAGCAGTCCAAAGTATCAGCAATCAACACAATCATGTTTTATACATGCAGGCACTGCTGTGCTTGATCCGTCACCCCCACAAACCTCATGGATTTTCTTTGGGGTTTGTCAATCTGATGAGACATAACGTGAGAGGCTACAAACCGAACCCTTACCGAAGACGTGTAAAAAAAAAAAAAAAAAAAAAAAAAAAAGTAGTCTGACAATTTTTGGAGTTGGTTTATTACTGGACCTGACTCATAGTAAGGCTTAATTCTTGGGTTTTGATAGAATATCCTTACATATCAATCTATTTAGTTGCCGTATTCATCCTTGGCCAATTATACTTAAGGTACCTTCACACGAAGCGACGCTGCAGCGATAGCGACAACGATGTCGATCGCTGCAGCGTCGCTGTTTGGTCGCTGGAGAGCTGTCACACAGACCGCTCTCCAGCGATCAACTATGCCGAGGTCCCCTGGTAACCAGGGTAAACATCGGGTAACTAAGCGCAGGGCCGCGCTTAGTAACCCGATGTTTACCCTGGTTACCAGCGTAAAATCTAAAAAAAACAAACAGCACATACTTACATTCACGTCCCCCTGCGTCCACTTCCTGACTGACTGAGCGCCGTACAGTGAGAGCAGAGCGGTGACGTCACCGCTGTGCTGCTTTCACTTTCACTTTGCGGCGCTGAGTCAGAGGAGGAAGCAGACTGCAGGGGACGCAATGTGAGTATGTGCTGTTTGTTTTTTTTACATTTTACGCTAGTAACCAGGGTAAACATCGGGTAACTAAGCGCGGCCCTGCGCTTAGTAACCCGATGTTTACCCTGGTTATCAGTGTAAAATATCGCTGGTATCGTTGCTTTTGCTTTCAAACACAACGATACACAGCGATCGGACGACCAAATAAAGTTCTGGACTTTATTCAGCGACCAGCGACATCACAGCAGGATCCTGATCGCTGCTGCGTGTCAAACGAAACTATATCGCTAGCGAGGACGCTGCAACGTCACGGATTGCTAGCGATATCGTTATAATGTCGTTTCGTGTGAAGGTACCTTTAGTCCTGAACTTTCACGGCCTTTTGATCGTCTTCCTTGTTTTACAACAAATTATTCTTTACAAATAGTTCTCGCTTTAATTGCTGTGTCGTTTGCCATTGTCAGTCCTGCAACTATTGGCAAGCTGCCCGATGGAGCGTGTGAATTTGCTTTACTACAGTATTTGGTTAACTTCACGTCACTGTTTTGTGGGTAAATATACTGTTATTGGCAGCAGTTGTTTGCCTCTGGTATATTATTTTTGAAAAGGAGTACAAAATGAGTGCACTCTCCAATAATGAGGAGGCTGACATGTATGGAGAAACATTCACTCCACAGGTCTGTCGCCATTTTCAAGAAACTGTCTACTTATTTATAGATACTGTCTTTGAAGCAGAGCGGTGGATAGATCCCAACACTTCTGTAAGGCCGTCTCTTCTTTCTTTTCTTGACACCAAAACCACCCCACCCCCACCCCTGCAGGGAACATGGTTTACATGTGACCAAATATTTGATGCATCCTAGGCCTTCATAGTTTGGAATTATGAACATTTCTACTGGTGGCAATTGTGCATACTGTAAACCTAATAGGGCTGCTTATCAATGGCTACCTCTCCTGACTTCACCAAACACAGAAACCTATGGCCTTGCCTAGGATTTTTGTGTAGCCGGTGAGAGAAGCTGCCAGACCCTCAGCTGTCAGCTTCAGCAAGGTTGGTTATCAAGAATAGAGTCCCCCACACTGTCATTTTAAATAATTAAAAATAGGGCCCCCCCCCCCATTTTTGACAACCAGCCTTGCTATAGCTCACAGCTGGGGGCTGGTATTCTCAGGCTGGCAAGTGGCCATTGATATAGCTTTCTTCCCCCCCCCCCCCCGCTTAAAAACAGCAGCCCGCAGCTGCCCGGAAGAGATTAGATTAAATGCCCAGTTCTGGCGCTTTGCCCAGCTCTTCCCACTTGCTCTGTAGCGGTGGCAAGTGGGGTTCATATTTGTGGGGTTGTTACCTTTCTATTTACTAATCCTATAGTTATATGGTAAGTAAAGACACAGCCAGAATAAAAACAGACTCCTTTTTATAATCTTAATTAAACAATACTTACGACCTCGCCTAATTCCACCGAAGCACTCGATCTCCTGTAATAAAAATGAGAGAAAAAAATCAACAATATACCATACATTCTCTCCCACGCGGTAATCCATGTCTGGGGATAATTAGTTTTCAACCTGGACGGTGCCAAGATGCGACCGTCCAGGCTGAGAACCATCGGTGAATGAGCTTCTGAGAGCGCAGCGTCATTCATCAGCGGTGACCTCATCACTGGCATTTTCCCACGGTCCTGAGGTTGCTGCAGTTCAGCCCGGTCTCGATGCTGTCACCGCTGGCGAATAATGGTGCGCTCTCAGCAGCTCATTCACCAGTGGTTCTCGGCCTGGACGGTCGCTTCTTGATACGGTCCAGGTGGATTACAGCGTGGAACAGATCAATGGACAGGTATGGTATATTGTTTTTTTTTTTTATTTTTTTATTTTATTTATTACAGGAGATTGAGGCTTCAGTGGAATTGGGCATTGCAGTAAGTATGGTTTAATTGAGATTAATAAAGGAGCCTGTCTTTTTTTTTATTTTATTTTTTTTTCAATTAAAGGACTTTATTCTTGCTATGTCTTTATATACATATAGCTATAGGATTAGTAACGGAGAGGTGACTTATAGTCACCTCTCCATTTCTAAGCCATGGGCTTGATGTCACCTGACAATGCAAAGGTGACATCAACCCCACAAATACGAACCCCACTTGCGACCGCTACAGGGCAACTGGGAAGAGCCGGGCAAAGCACCAGAATTGGCGCCTCGAGTAGATGCGCCTTTTCTCTGCAGCTGCCGGCTGCTATTTGTTACGCTGGGGGGAGCCTATATCAATGGCCCCTTACCAGCCTGAGAATACCAGCCCCTAGCTGTGAGCTTTAGCAAGGCTGGTTGTCAAAAATGGGGGGGACCCCAAGCCTTTTTTAAATTTAAATAAAAAAAAAAACCAGCATGGGGATCCCTCTATTCTCGATAACCAACCTTGCTGAGGGTTGCAGCCCCCAGTTGTGAGTTTGCCTGGTTGGTTCAAGAAAATAGGGGGAACCCACGCCGGCTTTTTCTTTCATTTTGTTATCGCAGGCGGTGGCTGAGGAATACCCCGATCATCCGCTCCTGCTGTCACTGTTATTAGTGGCAGCAAGTGTCTGATGGGAGTAAGAGTCCCAAAAGCCCCAACCTGCTGTCATCGTTCTGACTTTAATATAACTCTCATCATTCTCCTCTGCTCGTGCCGATCGCCGGCAGAGCAGGGGAGAATGAGGAGAGCCGTCTTCAGCATTCGCTGCTGGGGAGCAGCGCTTACTGTAGTGCTTCTTCCCCAGTGCCGATGCGTGTCACAAGAATGACATCAATTTATGTTCTGTGTGCGGGAAGTTTTGCTGCCCGTGCTGACGGTAAAAAACGGACATGTCTGTGTGGGACAGTCTGTGGAAATACACTGACTTGTCCACAGACCCATTCATTTGAATGGGTCTGTGTATACGTGTCTTCGGTACATGAGAAAACTGTCACCACAAGTATCAGAGACACGGATGTGTGAAAGAGGTCTTATATACAGAGCCTTGGGAAAGTATTCGGCCCCCTGGACTTTTCAACCTTTTCCCACATATCATGCTTCAAACATAAAGATACCAAATGTAATTTTTTGGTGAAGAATCAACAAGTGGAACACAATTGTGAAGTTGAATGAAATTTGTTGGTTATTTTAAATTTTTGTGGAAACTCAATAAACTGAAAAGTGGGGCGTGCAACATTATTCGGCCCCTTTAACTTAATACTTTGTTGCGCCACCTTTTGCTGCGATTACAGCTGCAAGTCGCTTGGGGTATGTCTCTATCAGTTTTGTACATCGAGAGACTGAAATTATTGCCCATTCTTCCTTGGCAAACAGCTCGAGCTCAGTGAGGTTTGATGGAGATCGTTTGTGAACAGCATTTTTTAGCTCTTTCCACAGATTCTTGATTGGATTGAGGTCTGGACTCATTCTAACACCTGGATACGTTTATTTGTGAACCATTCCATTGTAGATTTTGTTTTATGTTTGGGATCATTATCTTGTTGGAAGACAAATCTCCGTCCCAGTCTCAGGTCTTTTGCAGACTTCAACAGGTTTTCTTCAAGAATGGTCCAGTATTTGGCTCCATCCATCTTCCCATCAATTTTAACCATCTTCCCTGTCCCTGCTGAAGAAAAGCAGGCCCAAACCATGATGCTGTCACCACCGTGTTTGACAGTGGGGATGGTGTGTTCAGGGTGATGAGCTGTGTTGCCTTTACGCCAAACATTATTTGGCATTGTTGCCGAAAAGTTTGGTTTCATCTGACCAGAGCACCTTCTTCCACATGTTTGGTGTGTCTCCCAGGTGGCTTGTTGCAAACTTTAGACGACCCTTTTTATGGATATCTTTGAGAAATGGCTTTCTTCTTGCCACTCTTCCATAAAGGCCGGATTTGTGCAGTGTACGACTGATTGTTGTCCTATGGACAGACTGTCCCACCTCAGCTGTAGATCTCTGCAGTTCATCCAGAGTGATCATGGGCCTCTTGGCTGCATCTCTGATCAGTCTTTTCCTTGTTTGAGATGAAAGTTTAGAGGGACGGCCAGATCTTGGTAGATTTGCAGTGGTATGATACTCCTTCTATTTAAATATGATCGCTTGCACAGTGCTCCTTGGGATGTTTATAGTTTTGGAAATCATTTTGTATCCAAATCCGGCCTTAAACTCCTACAACAGTATCACGGACCTGCCTGTTGTGTTCCTTGGTCTTCCTGATGCTCTCTGTGCTTCAAACAGAACCCTGAGACTATCACAGAGCAGGTGCATTTATACGGAGACTTGATTACACACAGGTGGATTATATTTATCATCATTAGGCATTTAGGACAACATTGGATCATTCAGAGATCCACAATGAACTTCTGGAGTGAGTTTGCTGCACTGAAAGTAAAGGGGCCGAATAATATTGCACGCCCCACTTTTCAGTTTTTGAATTTCCACAAAAAATTAAAATAACCAATAAATTTCGATGAACCTCACAATTGTGTTCCACTTGTTGAGTCTTCACCAAAATTTACATTTGGTATCTTTATGTTTGAAGCATGATATGTGGGAAAAGGTTGAAAAGTCCTAGGGGGGGGGCGAATACTTTCGCAAGGCACTGTACATGGTCAGTTGTGACCAGTGCTGTGGAGTCGGGGAAATTGAGGAGTCTGAGGTTTGGCTTGCCAACTCTGCAGATTCTAAGGCCGGCGTCACACTAGCGAGTTTTACGGACGTATGGGCGCAGAAAATATGTCCAGAAAATACGTATTGCACACAGCCCAATGATTCTCTATGGGGCAGCTCCTATCTGCCGTATATTACGCATCGGTAATATACGGTATGTTACGGGCGTAGAAAATCGCAGCATGCTGCGTTTGTCAGCATGTTGCGCAAAAAAATCCGCAAATGAAAGTCTATGGGAGCGAGAAAAATACGGATTACACACGGACCATGCGTGTGACTTGCGAGAACTACGCACCGGTGTTCTATAGAAAAGCCGGTAATTCAGTGCGGTGTACAGTAAAATCACACTGACAGTGATAAATTTCAGCGCTAGATAGCAGAAAAGCCGGTAATTCAATTGCCGGCTTTTCCTATCTCCTTCACAAACCCGACAGGATATGAGACATGGTTTACATACAGTAAACCATCTCATATCCTTTCTTTTATTACATATTAGTCTTTACTAATGTAACAAGTGTCTCTCTGTAAAATTTGGGGTCTCTAGCTATTAAATGAAAGGGTTAAATCCCAGAAAACATCTGCGTGGGCTCCCGCGGAATTTTCTCCGCCAGAGTGGGAAAGCCAGTGACTGAGGGCAGATATTAATAGCCTAGAGAGGGACCATGGTTATAGGACCCCCCCGGCTAAAAACCTCTGCCCCCAGCCACCCCAGAGAAGGCACATCTGTAAGATGCACCTATTCTGGCACTTGGCCTCTCTTCCCACTCCCGTGTAGTGGTGGGATATGGGGTAATGAAGGGTTAATGTCACCTTGCTATTGTAAGGTGACATTAAGCCAGGTTAATAATGGAGAGGCGTCAATTATGACACCTATCCATTATTAATCCAATAGTACGAAATGGTTAATAAAACACACACACATTATTACAAAGTATTTTAATGAAATAAAGACACATGGTGTTGTAATATTTTATTCTACTCTTAATCCACCTGAAGACCCTTGTCACCTGAAACAAAGTTAAACAAAACAAACAACAATATTCCATACCTTCCGTCGTTCAGTCTTGTCCCACTGTAAATCCATCTGAAGGGGTTAAATTATTTTACACCCAGGAGCTCTGCTAATGCAGCTGTGCTCCTGACTGTAAAACGTGGTGATTGAATGGAATGCAGGGGAATGTACTGTAGTTACTATATATAGGAAAAATTGGAACAGCATTAAATACTACCTTAATGATGTGCAAAGTTTCCCCAACCAATATTCAAATAGAAAGGAAAACAGCACAAAAAACTGAAAAAAAGGTGGTCTTTACCGCCCAAACGGCGTGGCAACGTTTCGGATTTAATATCCTTTCTCAAGCCAATTATATAATATTACATCCGAAACGTTGCCACGCCGTTTGGGCAATAAAGACCACCTTTTTTTTTCTTTTTTTTTTTGTGCTGTTTTCGTATGTATGTACACTGTATATATGTTTTTTAGAATATTCGAGCCGATGGATCCATGATATGTCCATTTTGCAAACCTGCGAGAGAAAACGCCATACGGATGACACACGGATAAATTTGTGCGTAAAAATCGCATCCTCGCATTGAATACGGAATAGTGTTTTGGGACAATTACTGCGTATTACGGCCGTAAAAAACGGATTGTATTTACATACGCTTAGTGTGACGCCGGCCTAACAGTGGGATCCTTCCCTTCTGCAAAATGAACTGTGCTACTTTCTGATCTTCAAGACAGGCTGCCAGTTTGGTTTTTAATTTATTTTCTACTTAAAAAGGGAATGTGCCATCAGAAAATGACTTGTTTAAATAGACCTTTTATGTTGAATGTGTGGTAGTTTTTTTTTTATTATTATTTTTCATGTCGCTGTCTAAGCTAAAACAGAAATTTTGCAATCTTTTTTTTTTTTTTTTTTGTACTGGCCACTATATCAGACTTACATTTCTCTTGCTCTTCAAAGATGACTTTTCGACATCCTCATTGCATCACAAACAGGATTACAGTGATATAGCACATCTCTATACAGCTGATGACAGAAGATTCACAGGTGATGTTACAGCTCACCTTCTCCCCGTCCCTTTACAATGAAGATTGCCTAGAATAGAGCATGCTCGGATTATGTTTCTTTACTAGCCAATATGTCTACTGCTAATGCTCATCTGTAAAAAGGAAATGGGAGTCCAATATTCAGCTTAGGCTACTTTCACACTAGCGTTAACTGCATTCCGTCACAATGCGTAGTTTTGCCGAAAAAAACGCATCCTGCAAAAGTGTTTGCAGGATGCGTTTTTTCACCATTGATTAACATTAAGCGACGCATTGTGACGGATTGCCACACGTCGCACCCGTCGAACGACGGATGCGTCGTGCAGTGGCGGACCGTCGGGAGCAAAAAACGCTACATGTAACGTTTTTGCTCACGACTGTCCGCTTTTTCCGACCGCGCATGCGCGGCCGGAACTCCGCCCCCACCTCCCCGCACGACACAATGGGGCAGCGGATGCGCTGGAAAAATGCATCCGCTGCCCCCGTTGTGCGGCGGAGACAACGCTAGCGTCGGGAACGTCGGCCCGACGCACAGCGACGGGCCGAGCCCGACGCTAGTGTGAAAGTAGCCTTAGTGGCCAGTTTTGAAAATGCAAGACTTTGTTTAAATTAAAACAATTGTGTGGTTTTTTTTTTTTTATTTTAAATAACATTTCACGCACCATTCTGACTTATAGTGATTCTGAGCAATCTTTCTGTGCTGACAAAGTACAGGCACTCGATGCTTCATGGTGAATCCAGTCATTTACATACACCTTCCCATCTGCTTGTTTTCCATCTATCTCCCCCCCCCCCCCCCTTCTCAGGACCTGTCGATCAAAGATGAGGGGTGAAGATAGAAGAGAAAAGCAAGCAGGTGGGAATGTGTATTTAAATGATTGGCCATGTTGTGAAGCACCGAGTTGTAGGGCTCAGTTTGAAGTAATAATTTTCTGATTATCCTTTGCCTTTAAGGTCTGCATACAGCATGGTCTTCGTGTTCAGGGATGTTGGCCTATAACTACTGATTATAGGTGTCTGCCAGTGTTAATGACTGGCTGTGTGCAAGAAGGTTGATGGTCATTTAACCCCTTCACCCCCGGAGCTTTTTCCGTTTTCGTTTTTCGCTCCCCTCCTTCCCAGAGCCATAACTTTTTTATTTTTCTGTCAATTTGGCCATGTGAGGGCTCATTTTTTGCGGGACGAGTTGTACTTTTGAACGACATCATTGGTTTTACCATGTCGTGTACTAGAAAACGGGAAAAAAATTCCAAGTGCAGTGAAATTGCAAAAAAAGTGCAATCCCACACTTGTTTTTTGCTTGCCTATTTTGCTAGGTTCACTAAATGCTAAAACTGACCTGCCATTATGATTCTCCAGGTCAGTACGAGTTCATAGACACCAAACATGACTAGGTTCTTTTTTACCTAAGTGGTGAAAAAAAATTCCAAACTTTGCAAAAAAATAAATAAATAAAATTGCGCCATTTTCCGATACCCGTAGCGTCTCCATTTTTCGTGATCTGGGGTCAGGTGAGGGCTTATTTTTTGCGTGCCGAGCTGGCATTTTTAATGATAGCATTTCGGTGCAGATACGTTCTTTTGATCGCCCGTTATTGCATTTTAATGCAATGTCGTGGCGACCAAAAAAACGTAAATCTGGCGTTTCGATTTTTTTTTTCATTACGCCGTTTAGCGATCAGGTTAATGCTTTTTTTTTATTGATAGATCGGGCGATTCTGAACACGGCGATACCAAATATGTGTAGGTTGGGCTTTTTTTTTATTGATTTATTTTGATTGGGGCGAAAGGGGGGTGATTTAAACTTTTATATTTTTTTTATTTTTTTCACATTTTTTTTTACTTTTTTTTTTTACTTTTACCATGCTTCTATAGCCTCCATGGGAGGCTAGAAGCAGGCACAGCCCGATCGGCTCTGCTACATAACAGCGATCATCAGATCGCTGTTATGTAGCTAAAATGCAGGTGTGCTGTGAGCGCCGACCACAGGGGGGCGCTCACAGCCACCGGCAATCAGTAACCATAGAGGTCTCCAGGACCTCTATGGTTACAATGCACAAGCATCGCCGACCCCCGATCATGTGACAGGGGTCGGCGATGCGCTCATATCCGGCCGCACGGCCGGATGCGGTAGTTAAATGCCGCTGTCTGAGTTTGACAGCGGCATTTAACTAGTTAATAGCGGCGGGTGATCGCGATTTCACCCGCCGCTATTGCGCGCACATGTCAGCTGTAAAAAACAGCTGACATGTCGCGACTTTGATGTGCGCTCACCGCCGGAGCGCACATCAAAGCGGGGGTCCCGACATGTGACGTACTATTACGTCACATGTCGGGAAGGGGTTAATATCCTGTGTAGACAGACCGACCTCACTTCCAGTCGTTTATACAACAATTCAATGCTAATAGAATATATCTTTTCTTAGCAGCTCACGTCCAGTTTGCAGAGAACGATGGTTTTTAAGCAAGCTTACAGAAATCACCCTATGATCTAGTGTTGTTCGCTGGGTGATTGCGAGCTTATTTAGACAGGGCGATAATCAGGAAACGAGCTTTCCTAGAAAAGGTCATTGGTAACATTTGGCCAGACCCTTAGGGCTCATACTCACTTGCGTGAAATACTGCCGAGTCTCGCATGTTAAAGCCCGGCACTGCCTCCGGCACTCCAGAGTGGAGCGTGTGGCCGCATAGCAACACATGGAGCTGCACGCTCCGCTCCCAAGTGCCGGCGGCAGAGCCGGGTGTTACCGTGCGAGACTCGGCTGTATTTTACGCAAGTGAGTATGAGCCCTTAGGCTTGTTCACATGCTGTGTGCATACGATGCGGATTTAGTGCGGATCCGCAGCGTTCTTTTCCACGCAGAAACGCTGCAGATCCGCACTGTGATTTACAGTACAATGTAAATCAATGTAAAAAAAAAAAGCTGTGCTCATGGTGCGGACAAATCAGTGCGGAAACGCTGCGGATTTCAAAGAAGTGCATGTCACTTCTTTTGTGCAGATCTGCAGCGTTTCTGCACCCCTCCATGATAGAAATCCGCATTGGGAAAATCCGCATAAAAACCGCGGCAAATCTGCAGCTGCGGATTTTGTGCAGAAAATTCTGCACCTCTTTTCTTACGTGTGCGCACAGCCTTAAAGTAAAATCTCATTCACATGCTACTTATTTTCCTTGATGATTTGAACCTTCAATGCGCCTGTATACGTAGACGGCTTTATAAGTGACTTGGTGTAAAATTGATTAAAACAATAAATATCACTAAGTTTATGGTACTTTGTTGCTCCGACATATGACTGATCCAGTCATGAAAGTATACGGACAGCAACTGCTCCACTTGCTATTGCATCTCTTAACGGGAACCTGCTGGCGGATACATGCTGCCTGTGGATAGACAGCGTGTATCAGACACACTGCATGATTTCAGCCATGTATGTTTTAGTTCTGAGGCCGGTTTCACACGTCAGTGGCTCCGGTACGTGAGGTGACCGTTTCCTCACGTACCAGAGCCACTGACACACGTAGACACATTAAAATCAATGCATCTGTGCAGATGTCATTGATTTTTTGCGGACCGTGTCTCCGTGTGCCAAACACGGAGACATGTCAGTGTTCGTGGGAGCGCACGTATTACACGGGCCCATTAAAGTCAATGGGTCCGTGTAAAACACGTACCGCACACGGACGTTCTCCGTGTGGCGTGCAGGACACAGCGCTCCAGTAAGCGCTGTCCCCCCCCCCCCCCCCACATGGTGCTGAAGCCGCGATTCATATCTTCTGTGCAGCAGCGTTTGCTGTAAAGAAGATATGAATAATCAATTTTTTTAGTGGTATTTCGTGTTTAAAATAAAGCTCCATGACCCCACCCCCTGTGCGCCCCCCCGCTGTTCTGAAAATACCCGGCTCCCTCGTTGGCTGTCGCTGCTTCCTGTCCTGGCCGCACCTTCTACTGTATGCGGTCACGTGGGGCCGCCGATTAGTCATGAATATGCGGCTCCACCTCCCATAGGGGTGGAGCCGCATATTCATTACTGTAAATGAGCGGCCCCACGTGACCGCATACAGGATAAGCTGCGGCCAGGACATGACACTGCGAGGGAGGCGGGTGAGTATTTTCAGAACAGCGGGGGGGCGCACAGGGGGTGGGGACATGGAGCTTTATTTTAAACACGAAATACCACTAAAAAAATGGATTATTCATATCTTCTTAACAGCAAACGCTGCTGCATAGAAGATATGAATCGCGGCTTCAGCACGATGCAGGGGACAGCGCTAAAGTTTAGCGCTGTCTCTCCTGCACGGTCTGTGTGGTACTCAGTCGGCACACGGGGGGCACACGGCTGCCGCACGTGTGCCACACGGATGGCCTACGTGAGCTCACGGACACGGATAACTCCGATACCGATTTTTTTTTTTTTTCCTGGTACCGGAATTCTGGACGTGTGAGACTGGCCTGAAACACTGAGATGTTTCAGAGAAAAATGTAGTCAATAACTGATGGAGTCTGAATTGCAGGGGAGACTAGTCGGACAAGCGGCCCCCCGGCCTTAGATTGGAGTTTACAGGGAACACTATGTAATTTGCAAGTTCTGTACAAATTGTCTGTGGTTATTGTGTTGGCTCAGATTTTCATCAGTATTTGTTCCCCGAGTCTCTTACCATCCCTTTTCATTAGTGGATTTTTTTTCACTTATGAAAAATAAATAGCTAATCTTCTCCTATTCATTGTGTTGTTAATCAGTCGGCACATAGCGTACACACTGCCATCTGTGTGCTGTATGTCTGGCCTGTTACACATCAAAACTGGACATGTCTCCAGCACTGTGAACAAGATCCCACTAAGGGTATGTGTCCACTTTCAGGATTGCATCAGGATTTGGTCAGGATTTTTCATCAGTATTTGTAAGCCAAAACCAGGAGTGGGTGATAAATGCAGAAGTGGAGCATATGTTTCTATTATACTTTTCCTCTAATTGTTCCAGTCCTGGTTTTGGCTTACAAATACTGATGAAAAATCCTGATGCAATCCTGAACGTGAACACATACCCTTAAGGTACCGTTACACTAAACGATTTACCAACGATCACGACCAGCGATACGAGCTGGCCGTGATCGTTGGTAAGTCGTTGTGTGGTCGCTGGGGAGCTGTCACACAGACAGCTCTCCAGCGACCAACGATGCAGAAGTCCCCGGGTAACCAGGGTAAACATCGGGTTACTAAGCGCAGGGCCGCGCTTAGTAACCCGATGTTTACCCTGGTTACCATCTTAAATGTAAAAAAAACCAAACCGTACATACTCACTCACATTCCGGTGTCCGTCAGGTCCCTAGCCGTCTGCTTCCCGCACTGACTGTGAGTGCCGGCCGTAAAGTAAAAGCAGAGCACAGCGGTGACGTCACATATGGTTCGTGCTGAAGTCTGTATCCTCCATGTTTAAAGTTTGTGAATAAGGAAAACTTTTTTACGGACTCGGTGAAGCTGGACATTCTTTTCTTTTTTGGACTTTATACGCTTGGACACAGTGGGTCCGTGCTCCCGAGGTTTGGTTTATGCATCACGGGTGAGCTGGTTTATATTCAAACCTATGGAAAACCAAATCCGCTGTGCACATGGTGTGGAAAATACCACGTGGAAACGCTGCGTTGTATTTTTAGCAGCATGTCAATTCTTTGTGTGGATTCCGCAGCGCTTTACAAAAAAAAAATCTGCAACTTGTGCACATAGTCGCAGGTCCAGCCGTGCAGTTAAACACTGGATCGGTGCTTTAACGATTATCTTGTCGTGTAAGCAGGCTGGCGATTGCCAGATGAACTCTCAAAGCAATTGTTAATCAGGTGACATGATCTTTTTAAAGGTGCGAAAAAAGTGTCGCAGTTGTGCGTTGTCCTGTTTTTAAGGAGGATTTGCACTTATAGGCATATCTGACAGCCTATGTGCACAGGGTGATCTATTACAAATCACTCATTCTGCATCTGCTACTTTGGTCTGTTTGTGTATAGGGGTATTTAAACTACCTTTTTTATTGTAAGAATGCCAACACTGGTGGATTTACTTGTAGAATTGCAATGTTGCATGATCCCATATGTACACTTTACATGTCATATTGCAGTGCTTTTTCCAAACATGCATGTTCTGGATTATTGATGGAGCACGAGAACATGTCTTGATGATCAAGTCCATTCTGCTGAAATCCATTCCACTCATCTGACGGATGGTGGTGTTTTTTTTTTTTTTTTTTTTAAGCTTCATTCAGAAGTGTTAATAAAGTCTCCTGTACACATTGGATGTTTGTTGGACAAGTAACGGCCATCTATCCTGACTTCCCCCATACTGAGCTCTCTGGCATTGTGAGGACTTCTCTCCAAGGGAGCAACAGGATTGGCTGTTGGATCTTTCTCACCTGACATGATCTGTTAAACGCCCCATAAACAATAGGCTGTTGCCTGATATTGGTGGGTTTGGCCAGCTTTAGTTGCATGTGTCTGCGCACCATAAAAATCCTTCTTTGGGAAACACAAGGTGGATTGGAGACTCACATGGAAGCCATCAACTTTGTGTTCATTTCAGAACCCTTTAATGGGTTGACGGAGAATTATACCCCTCTGGCAGTAACTTATGTCCCACAACGGCAAAGATTTGATTGTTTGTAAACCAATATACACCTTTTAATTTGCTCCTCATCTGCCTAAGGTGTCTACCTGCACTTTAGTTTGTTGGCACGTGACAGTGACATACAGCTGTGCTCTCTGTACCCTGTTTCCATGCGTATTATTGAGGACATTGTAGTGTGTAAACGATCAGGGGTTTTCCAGTTTCATGTAAGTACGGCTTAGTCATCTATCATAAAAAAAAAAAAGTTCTACAACTTTTGATAACGCTTTCTGTTTCGGGCATCATTTTCAATGTTTGTTTGTTTTTTTTGCTGTCACAACTGTTCTTTCACAGTCTGGATGTAATCAGAAGTCCAGGGCTACCCGGTGTCTACCCACTGTCATGCAGCAGCGATTCTCTGACAAGTCGTGCAATAAACATTTGTACAATTTGCTGTAGCACGTCTATTCTAGAACAGCTAAGTTTCAGACAATTTGCAGCTGTGCGGATCATGCGTTCAAGTCTATGGCAAATGTGTCACGTGCGACTTGCAACCAGCGACAGAACATCCATTTGTGACAGTGTCACAGTATGTCACAGGTCACAACCCCATAGGAAATCATTACATCCGATGTTGCAATGTATCACTTGTGATTTCAGGATATGTTCACACGGAACTTGTGCAGCATTTTACACTACCAGCATAATCGATAAGATTTCTTAAATCTCATGCACACACTGCTTTTTTTTTTTCTCTCTTATTGGCTCATATTTTTGAGCCCTTCTGTTATTTTTCCCTAAGACACAGCATGTCCATTCCTTCAGTGTTTTTAGAGCACTTTTCCCCATTTAAATGAGTGGCTAAAACTGTGCATTTTCCTGCCACTGTTCTGAGTTTGTGTGGGGAAAAAAAACGCTGCAAATATGCAGCGTGTGAACATGCTCAGTGTGGTGTTGCATAATGTCACCATGTATCCCTAACCCCGGGCTTCCCTTTAACAATACTGCCCAATACTTCTGTCACAGCTGTTTTCTGTGGTCATACCAGTCTAGGTTATGCTCTGAGGGAATCTCCTCAGTAATTTATCCCTACAGTCCTAGTTGTTAAATGGAAACTGCCAATTATTGCACCTAATTCTAACACTGTAATTTGTTACAACAATGCTCTTTAACCCTTTTACTATTGCAACTAGTTCATGTGATCTCTGACATCCAACCTATCACAGGAGCACAAGCTCCAGACTGGATGAGTAAGCTCCTGTTTTGGCAGCATTTAAACCCCGTCTCCCACTAAAACTCACCATGTATATCCTCCCATGTATACAGTGGTCCTTGCTGTATCATTTCTGCCTTATCCTAGGGACAAGGAGTGCTGAAATTCAGTGGACCAGTCTCTACAATTAGCTTCAAAGTTTGAGTGCAGAATCTCAGGTGTAACCTCATTCACCATTCCTATTGTGTGTATGACTGGGGTGTGGGAAGGTGGGACCTAGCAGAAGACTGGATGAAGCTGGGTCTCATAGGATACACCCAGACCCTACAGCGTAAAGGTACCTTCACACGAAGCGACGCTGCAGCGATAGCGACAACGATGCCGATCGCTGCAGCGTCGCTGTTTGATCGCTGGAGAGCTGTCACACAGACCGCTCTCCAGCGACCAACGATGCCGAGGTCCCCGGGTAACCAGGGTAAACATCGGGTTGCTAAGCGCAGGGCCGCGCTTAGTAACCCGATGTTTACCCTGTTTACCAGCGTAAAAGTAAAAAAAGCAAACAGTACATGCTCACCTGCGCGTCCCCCAGCGTCTGCTTCCTGACACTGACTGAGCTCCGGCCCTAACAGCAGAGCGGTGACGTCACCGCTGTGCTTTCACTTTCACTTTAGGGCCGGAGCTCAGTAAGTGTCAGGAAGCAGATGGCAGGGGACGCACAGGTGAGTATGTACTGTTTGTTTTTTTTACTTTTACGCTGGTAACCAGGGTAAACATCGGGTTACTAAGCGCGGCCCTGCGCTTGGTAACCCGATGTTTACCCTGGTTACCAGTGTAAAACATCGCTGGTATCGTTGCTTTTGCTTTCAAACACAACGATTCACAGCGATCGGACGACCAAATAAAGTTCTGAACTTTATTCAGCGACATCACAGCAGGATCCTGATCGCTGCTGCGTGTCAAACGAAACGATATCGCTAGCGAGGACGCTGCAACGTCACGGATCGCTAGCGATGTCGTTTCGTGTGAAGGTACCTTAAGGCTGCAGTCACACTATCAGTGTTTGGTCAGTATTTTACACCAGTATTTGTAAGCCAAAACCAGGAGTGGGTGATAAATACAGAAGTGGAGCATATGTTTCTATTATACTTTTCCCTCTAATTGTTCCACTCCTGGTTTTTGCTTACAAATACTGATGTAAAATACTGACCAAATACTGCTAGTGTGACAGCAGCCTAAGGCTACTTTCACACTAGCGTCGGGCCGAGGTTCCCGACGCTAGTGTTGTCTCCGCCGCACAACGGGGGCAGCGGATGCATTTTTCCAGCGCATCCGCTGCTCCATTGTGAGGTGTGGGGAGGTGGGGGCGGAGTTCCGGCCACGCATGCGCGGTCGGAAAAAGCGGACAGTCGTGAGCAAAAAATGTTACATGTAGCGTTTTTTGGTCCCGACGGTCCGCCACAACACGGCGCAACCGTCGCACGACGGTTGCGACGTGTGTCAATCCGTCGCAATATGTCGCTTAATGTAAGTCTATGGGGAAAAAACGCATCCTGCAAGCACTTTTGCAGGATGCGTTTTTTCGGCAAAACGACGCATTGTGGCGGATTGCAGTTAACGCTAGTGTGAAAGTAGCCTTAGGCAGTGTTTCTCAACTCCAGTCCTCAAGACCCCACAACAGGTCATGTTTTCAGGATTTCCTTAGTATTGCACAGGTGATAATTCCATCACCTGCTCAAGCATTAATTCCATCACCTATGCAATACTAAGGAAATCCTGAAAACATGACCTGTTGTGGGGTCTTGAGGACTGGAGTTGAGAAACACTGGCATAAGGGGACACTAGTTCTGCTGTTGCACTTGTTTATCACTTACTGCACTTCAATAGCGGAACAGAAGAGCAGTGATGAGACCGTGTCCTTGTTCAAAGCTAGAGATCGTGGGAAGTGTATTCTGCATAGGGATAGTTGGGCCAGAGGTAAAGAAATGCTTAATTTGGCAGATAACCCAGAAATGGCACATCATCTAAGACAGGTATGCACAAGAATTAATATATAGACCCATTTCTCAAAGAAACTTTAGATACAGGTGTTTCTCACAAAATTATAATATCATCAAAGTTAATTTCAGTTCTTCAATCCAAAAAGTGAAACTCTGATATTATATAGTCATTACAAAGTGATCTATTTCAAGGTGTTTGTCTGTTAATGTTGATGATTATGGCTTACAGCCAATGAAAACCCAAAAGCAATTATCTCGGTAAATTGGAATACTTTATAACACCAGCTTGAAACATGTTCGTTAAATGCACTCACTACTTTGTCGGGGCTCCATTTTAATCAATTACTGCATCGTTGCTGCATGGCATGGAGGCGATCAGCCTGTGGCACTGCTGAGGTGTTATGGAAGCCCAGGTTGCTTTGATAGCAGCCTTCAGCTTGTCTGCATTGTTGGATCTGATGTCTCTCCTTTTCCTCTTGACAATACCCCATAGATTCTCTATGGGGTTATGGTCAGGCGAGTTTGCTGGCCAATCAAGCACAGTGTTGGGTCTGGTGTCTCTCATCTCAAGCACAGTTATATTGTTGTTTTTAAACCAGGTATTGGCACTTTTGGCAGTGTGGACAGATGCCAAGTCCTGCTGAAATTTCCATCACCAAAAAGCTTGTTGGCAGAGGGAAGCATGAAGTGCTCTAAAATTTCCTGGTAGACTGCTGCTCTGACTTGGGTCTTGATAAAACACAATGTACCTACACCAGCAGATGACATGGCTCCCCAAACCATCACCGATTGTAGAAACTTCACACTAGACCTCAAGCAGCTTGGATTATGTACCTCTTCACTCTTCCTCCAGACTCTGGGACCTTGATTTCCAAATGAAATGCAAAATGTACTTTAATCTGAAAACACCTTGGACCAATAAGCAACAGTCCAGTTCTTTTTCTCCTTGGCCCAGCTAAGACACTTCTGGCGTTGTCTATTGGTCATGAGTGGCTTGACACAAGGAATGCGACACTTGTAGCCCATGTCCTGGATACGTCTGTGTGTGGTGGCTCTTGAAGCAATGACTCCAGCAGCAGTCCACTCCTTGTGAATCAAATTTTTGAATGGCCTTTTCTTAACAATCCTTTCAAGGCTGTGGTTATCCCGGTTGCTTGTGCACCTTTTTCTACCACACTTTCTCCTTCCACTCAACTCTCCATTAATATGCTTGGATACAGCACTCTGCGAACAGCCAGCTTCTTTATCAATGACCTTTTGTGGCTTACCCTCCTTGTGGAGTGTGTCAATGACTGCCTTCTGGACATCTGTCAAGTCAGCAGTCTTCCCCATGATTGTGGAGCCTACTGAAACAGACTAAGGGACCTTTTTTAAATGCTTAGGAAGCCTTGGAATAGATAGGAACACCTGAAATAGATCACTCTGTAATTGTTCTATATAATGAGTTTCACTTTTTGTTTTGAAGAACTGAAATAAACTTCTTGATATTCTAATTTAGTGAGAAGCATCTGTATGTGGAGACACCCACTAAAAGACCATTTCAGACTATTGCCACCACTTTAGAGTAGTTAGAAAGCAAGTGTGTGTGTATATATAATATATATGTGTGTGTATATATATTAGTGTGTATATATATATGTAATTTATTTGTAGGTGACCGGAAAATTGCCAATTGCAGCATCACAAAGTTTCAGATCCATGATATTTGAGGTGCAAGGTGAAGAATGCCCACAGAAAATTGCCCACAGGCTTAATTATAGGTTAAATGCTCTGTAGGACAGAGGGATAGTATATGCATGTATACATGAGATGCTCTGCAGGACAGAAGAATAATATATAATTATAGGTGAGATGCTCTGCAGGACAGAATAGCAAAGAGATATAGGTTAAATGCTCTGCAGGTCAGGGGGATATTATGCAGGTATACATGAGATGCTCTGCAGGGCAGAAGAATAATATAGAATTATAGGTGAGATGCTCTGCAGGGCAGGATAATAATATATAATAGGTGAGATGTTCTGCAGGACAGAATAGCAAAGAGATATAGGTTAAATGCTCTGCAGGACAGGGGAATAGTATGCAGGTATGCGTGAGATGCTCTGCAGAACAGAGAATAGTATAGAATTATAGGTGAGATGCTCTGTAGCATAGAAGAATGTCGGCAAAAATTGCCCACATAAAAAAACCACCAAGTTTATTAAGAACAGTTTATTAAGGAGTTCTAATAACAATAACTTAAGTTTATTAAACAATCATTGCACACCTGCAAATAATTAGCTGCCGGGTGATGGTCCTTGACTTCCATGGGCTCCATTGAAATGCAATACAGCACAACACAGGCAGCAAAGAAAATGCAGAATGGATTTCAACAAAGGTCTCTGGGCCCAGTTTACTTCTCCAGGTTCGGTTCACTCATCCCTAGTCCCAGAGTTCTTAGGAGTTGTCATTCCACTGTGCTAACAATAATTCTACTCTCATTGTGGTGTGTCTGGGCCTAGAGACCCTTAGACTATGTTCACACGCTGCGGGTCCACAGCGGTTTCCCATGCGTTTACAGTACAATGTACTGTACAATGCACATGCTACGGAAAAAAACGCGCGGAAACGCAGCGGTTTACATTCCGCAGCATGTCAATTCTTTGTGCGGAATCCGCAGCGGTTTTACACCTGCTCCATAATAGAAAACCGCAGGTGTAAAACCGCAGTGGAATCCGCACAAAAACCGCAGTAAATCTGCAGGAAAAACGCGCAGAGGACCATTCTGTGTGCACATAGCCTTATTCAAATCCACTCTGCATTTCCTTCCATCCTATGCCTGCACCTGCAGTATATGTGTATGATACATACACATATACTGATATGATAACTGTTCACTCTTACTCTTGGTAGTCATACGTGGACAGGGAAGGAAGTGCAGGCCCCAGATTCACTGCCACTGAAGTCAAAGGGAGAGCGGAGCTGCTATGGCACTTCTGCTCTTCTGACAGATTCTGACAGAATCTCACCTTTCTGCGGTGCCTTCTGGGCTTCCAGGACCATCTATCTCTGCCAGCAGCACCCTGCTTTTGGTGGGCACCCACTGAGATGATGATGTATTAGATCTGACCTGCAGTCCCATGTAACTCCACAGACAATAGTGATTCTTTTGTGTGTACTGATAGCAGTGATGGCTCCTCTGGATCACACTGCTGCTGGTTCTGCATGTGCTGCTGTTTTGGGCTGGTGGGAGGAGTAAGGCAGAATCAGTGAGAGAGGAGAGCAGACTAGATCTATCTATTGCTGAGAATGGCAGACTGCTACAAACCACAGATCTTCAGCATGTTTGCAGTTTTGCACTAGGTCAGCTGTAAATCACAAGTTGATCACACATCATGTGAACATCCTCACCTTTCACCTCAAATATCATAGATCTGAAACTTTGTGATGCTGCAATTGGCAATTTTCCGTGTGGGCATTTTTCAGGGAACCATATTTGTAACAATAATTTTATTATAAATCACACAGACAAGAGATTAAATTACACAAAAAAAAACTCTGGCCAAACCTATACATGGTGTGAGACTTGGTGACACTACCCATCACGCCATCTTACTGAGACCACCATGATCTGATGTATCCTGCCATTTACTCATGCCTGATGAAGGCTCTGTGACTTGAAAGGTTGCACTCAGAAGAAACTATATTGTAAATGTTCTACCCTGAAAAAAACCCAGAAACGTCATATCAGCTATGTTGCCCGGTTTTGCGTATAAACAAGTTGACTCTGCATGAGATGTAGTCTCGTTTTTGACACCCTTAAGATTCCTGTGTAATGTGTGGAACTTGGAAAAATATTTGGAGGGAATTTAAAGCAATGCTTGTAGTAGTCATATATTTTTTTTTAATCATTCACTATACAGGAAAATTGACCTACTACCCCTTATTCCATGAAGCGTTAGTTATACAAAACACAATTTCTAGTGCTTTGTCGTCCCCCCCCCCCCCCCATTTTTGGGAGGTGATGTGAACAAAACAGCACTCATGGCACTTTGAGCCTAAATACCAATTCTTTAGATACACATTATTTTTTATTTTTTTTATACATATTTTGTTTTTTAATATAATTTTTTATATTTTTTTATTTTTTTTTTCAGCCTCCCTCTCGCCATGGGACTTGAACCTTTAATCACATAAACACAGGTACAATTTTTTTTTTGTGGTAAATTTTAAGGCCTCCGTTTGGACATCTGTTTTAACATACGTGGTCTGTGTTTTCCTAGATAGAGCACCCCTCCCAGTGTAATCAATAGTTGTGTTCACTCATCCATGTGGATTTGCAGACCCAGTGGTCAAAGAAATTACAGAGAAATGTCCGTTTCCCTTTTTTTTTTTTTTTTTTTTTTTTATATATATATATATATATAAATCTGGATCAAAATCGCCTCTACTAATCTATCAATTGGTGAAACTCGAATATATGTGCAAGTCGCCTGTATTTGACATTGTTTTCGGTAGTTTTACAATTTTATTTTCTTTGAGCACAAGAAAATCACTTCGGTAGGCTCTCATTGCACAGCAAGCCATCAGCACTGAGCAGTTGTGGCATAGGGGGAGAGGTGCAGATGTGGTGACCGAGGGCTTGGCTTTGTGACAGCGGACATTTTGTAGCATCTCAGACTGAACAGAAGTGGTCGGAGCTAGTCGCAAGCAGGTGTCCACTGTATAATACAGCCAGCTCCTGCCATGTATGTAGATGGACCAGCATTGTTGTTCCTTCCCTATAATTGTGTACAGTCTTAGGCTATGTGCACACAATGCAGATTTAGTGCAGATCTGCACTGTGATTTACAGTACAATGTAAATCAATGTGAAAAAAAAAAAAAAAAAAAAGCTGTGCTGAAAAATCCGTGCAGAAACGCTGCAGATTTCAAAGAAGTGCATGTCACTACTTTTGTGTTTCTGCAGCGTTTCTGCACCCCTCCATTAATAGAAAACCACAGTGGTAAAAACGGCAGAAAATCCGTGCAAAAAACGCATCAAAACCGCGCAAAAAACGCAGCTGCGGATTCTGCCAGGAGATGCAGATTTTGTGCTGAAAATTCTGCACCCAAATCTGCAACGTGTGCACACAGCCTTAGGCCATGTTCACACGATCCTTTTTTTGATCCGATCCTTTTTTTTTCAGGTCCTGATTTGGAAAACCTGCTGATTTTCCTGCAGTTTCTTCTGCAGATTCCTCTGCGGGTTTTCAACAGCACTTTCCTATTGGTGCCTGTTGAAAACAGGAGCTGAATCCGCAGAAAGAAGTGACATGGTACTTCTTTTTTTCTGCAGGCAAATCCTCGCGGATTTGCCTGAGAAAAAAAGGATAGTGGGCATAGCGGTTTTTGTTTTCCATAGAGTAACATTGGACTGTACCCTGCATGGAAAAAGGACCTGAAAAAAAAAAGGATCAAAAAAAGGATCGTGTGAACATAGCCTTCTACTTACCACGCGCTGTTTTTGCCTTATGTCCATGGCACCATCTTGAGCCGCAACGTCTGGCTGACTGGAAGTCAGAAGTAACGGTCACCAGCTCTCAGTGTAGGTCTGAGAGCCAGGATGAGGCTTTCATAGACTTGCATTGAAAAGTGACCTCCAGCTCGCTCGAGCAAACACTGCAGCAATCCTTCAGCTCACAACCTTCTGGAGACCATTGGGAGCGGTGGTGATAGAAGGTGAAGCTGGCTGTGGGCAAGTATAATACTAGGGGCAGGGAAGTTAGATTAGAAACACCGCTCCTGTGGTGCTTTTACAGCTGAGATACTCATGATCAACCACCACACCCTTCACACAAGGGCCCTTAGAAGGAGTCCCCAGCGATGGGAAAAGTAATACCTTTTGATGGATAAAGGATAACTTCCAAAGATGCAACAACCGCTTTATCTGACAGAATTGCCTGTCTACTGACTACTAGTTCTGTATAGATTTTCACTCTCTGGAACTTGTGAGCACATATGTTTCCATTCACTGATGCTTTATTTGATGGCTGCATAGCTTTTAGGGTATGTGCACACGTTGCGGATTTGCTGCGGATCTGCAGCGTTTTTTGAGGTGCAGAAACGCTGCAGATCCGCAAATGATTTACAGTACAATTTAAATCAATGAGAAAAAAAAAATGCTGTGCACACTTTGCGGAAAATCCGCTGCGGATTAAAAGTAGCATGTCACTACTTTTTTGTGAATCTGCAGCGCTTTTGTACCCACTCAAGTTATGGAAAACCGCAGGGGTGAAAACCGCGACAAAGCCGCAGGTGCGTCTTCTGCCAGGAGACACAGAATCCGCACGAGAAATTCCTAAGCCTAATCCGCAACGTGTGCACATAGCCTAAGGCCTGGGGGGGTCTACAGAGCAACTGATTTCTAGGCGAGCTCCTGGCACATAAGTAACCCTTTTTGATTCTCCCGCTGTAGCCCCGATCCCGGAACCGACCGGCAAGGTCCTGGGCCTGACGCTCGAAGATCCCATCCGCAGAGCAAATCCTCTTCATTCTAAGAAACTGGCCCACTGGTATGGCCCGTATAGTGGACCGCGTATGTGCTGAAGTAGAATGTAAGAGGGCATTGACCAACGTTTCCTTGCGGAACACATCGGTCTGTATCACCCCATCTTCGCACCTGATTATTTTGATATCTAGAAAATCAATATCACCAGTGGCTATTCTATGCGTGAGTCGGATATTACGGCTATTCTGATTGAGTCCACGGATGAAGTCCACGAGGGCCGGCTCGGGACCCTGCCAAATCATCGATGTAACGGTACCAGCACTGCACACGGGAGGCGGCGCATGCGCCCTCCCAATAACCAAGAAAGAGGTTGGCGTACGAGGGCGCACACGCCGCGCCCATGGCAGTGCCACGGTTTTGTAAAAAATAACGGTCTTTAAATAGAAAAAAGTTATGTGTTAAGATGAATTGTAATAGCTCCAGGATCAGGGCCCGCATCAGGGGGTCAAGGTTACTCATGCCCAGGAAAAACTCAACCGCCTCCAACCCATCATCATGTTGGATGCTGGTGTAGAGAGATTCTACATCGATAGTTGCAAACACCATGTCTGGCTCTAAAGCAAGGCCATCCAGTTTCCTCAGGACGTCCGTAGTGTTCCTGACATAGGAGGGGAGCAACTGCACCAAAGGGTGCAGATAATGTTCAATGAACTTAGGGTACCGTCTCACAGTGGCACTTTTGTCGCTGCGACGGTACGATCCGTGACGTTCCAGCGATATCCATACGATATCGCTGTGTCTGACACGCAGCAGCGATCAGGGACCCTGCTGAGAATCGTACGTCGTAGCAGATCGTTTGGAACTCTATTTCGTCGCTGGATCTCCCGCTGTCATCGCTGGATCGGTGTGTGTGACACCGATCCAGCAATGCGTTCGCTTGTAACCAGGGTAAACATCGGGTTACTAAGCGCAGGGCCGCGCTTAGTAACCCGATGTTTACCCTGGTTACCATCGTAAATGTAAAAAAAACCAAACCGTACATACTCGCGTTCCGGTGTCCGTCAGGTCCCTAGCCGTCTGCTTCCCGCACTGACTGACTGCCGGCTGGAAAGTAAAAGCAGAGCACAGCGGTGACGTCACCGCTGTGCTCTGCTTTCACTTAAGGCCGGCACTCAGTCAGTGAGGGACCTGACGGACACCGGAATGTGAGTATGTACGGTTTGGGTTTTTTTACATTTACGATGGTAACCAGGGTAAACATCGGGTTACTAAGCGCGGCCCTGCGCTCAGTAACCCGATGGTTACCCGGGGACCTCGGCATCGTTGGTCGCTGGAGAGCGGTCTGTGTGACAGCTCCCCAGTGACCACACAACGACTTACCAACGATCACGGCCAGGTCGTATCGCTGGTCGTGATCGTTGGTAAATCGTTTTGTGTAACGGTACCCTTAGATGGGGTCGCATAGCCCTCCCATGCCAGAGACAATCGGATGCCCCGGGGGCACAACCGGATCCTTATGTACCTTCGGCAGAAGGTAGGGACCACCGGATATTCAACAAGCAAACCTTCAAATACTTTTTTAGATATAATTCCTCGTGTCAGGGCCCGATCCAAAATCACAAACCATGCCCTTGAGAAATTGGATAATGGATTGCACGCCAGAGGTGTATAAGATTCACGGTCCCTCAGCTAGGAAAGCCCTGTTCCACCATAGACGCGTTTTTTTGTTTAGTAAAGACTTCAGACTTGTTCTAGAAATTAGCAGGGATTAAATTAAAAAGGTTTTCCCAAGAAAAAAGTTAATTTAAAGTTCATTTTAATCAATAGATCTTGAAATAATAATTTCCACAATTGGATGTATTTATCTCAGCACAGGTTTTATTTATTTATTTTTTTTAATAATTTTATAAATGTTTCCTGACTGAGTCCGACCGTGCAGGGACATGGTCTGATCATACCACAGCTCCCAGGCAGGGGAGGAAGCAAGAGTATACAGACATTACAGCATCAGATCACAGCTGATTCTTTGTGTGAAAATATTTCACTTTTTTATTTTTATTTTTTTTAATGCTTTACCTCCCAGAAAGAATCAGCTGTGATTCCCTGCTGTAATGTCTGTATACTCTTTTGCTTCCTGCTCTGCCCAGGAGCTGTGGTATGATCAGACCATCTTCCTGTACAGTCACAGCCTTTACACAGCAGTGCACATTTATAAGATTATCCCCCACCCCAGGCACAGATTGTTGAGCATTTTGACCATGTGCCACCAGCATCAGTAGTGAAGACAACTAAGGGTACCGTCACACAGTGCCATTTTCATCGCTACGACGGCACGATTCGTGACGTTGCAGCGTCGTATAAGTATCGCTCCAGCGTCGTATACTGCTGTCACACGTTGCAATACACGGCGCTGGAGCGATAATTTCATGACGTATTTGCGATGTAGAAGCCGTTGGTTACTGTGCGCACATCGTATACAACCTGTGTCACACAATGCAATCATGCCGCCACAGCGGGACACTAGACGACGAAAGAAAGTTTCAAACGATCTGCTACGACGTACGATTCTCAGCTGGGATCCAGATCGCAGTAGCGTGTCAGACACAGCGATATCGTAAATGCATCGCTGGAACGTCACGAATCGTGCCGTCGTAGCGATCAAAATTGCACTGTGTGACGGTACCCTAACCCTCCATGTGTGATGGTTTTTTATCTGTCCTGTATCTCTCTGGTACACTTGGTAGACAATGGCTAATACTTCTTTGCTAAACAGGTTTTAGCAACACATCTATTTTAGTTAATCCTTGCAGTATTGTAGCTTGGTGTGGCCTAATGGTACCTGGTGGGTGTGGGGGCAGGGAGCGAATTCAATCAGTGGCAACTGTATTAGGCTAGGGACACGCGGTTTGTGGCCACTGCTGGATTGCATTCACACATTGCGTTTTTGCCACCACTTTACTGTACTAGCAAAATGAATGTGATTTCTGCAGTCTCATGCACACACTGCTTATTTATTCGTTGCAGATCTGAAGCAGTTTCACATAATCAGTTTGTTCATTCTTCAGCAGTAGTCGCCCATTCAAATGAATGAGAATAAAACGCATAAAGAAAAAGTGCTTATTTTTCCCAGCGTCTTCAGATGGAAACCAAAAGTACACTTTGTCTATAGTAAAAGTTCTATGGCCCTGTTCAGATCCATGTTTTATAGCGGACTGTCCCCCACCCTCTCAAAAACAAACAAAAAAATCACGGCGACATGTCTGTTTTTGATTGGTGTCTCACAGGTCAAAATTTAGGTCTTGTGCAGACATCCGTACATATCGTTCTAAGTACGGTATGTGAAAGTCTTGGAAATATGTAAGAAGCTGTGACACTGGGGTTGGGAGAGCCGCGGCCAGTCTGTGCATTGCAGTCTGAGATTGGACCGAGATCCACGGACGTCTGACCCTAACCAATACAAGCCTGTGAAAATCGGACTGCACACAGAGGCCAGAAAGTCAGTGTCAGTGTGCTGACCATCCCATGATTAACCTTGCAATGACTAAAAGTTTATTCATTTTATTTTACCATATGAGGTAAACATTGACCACCCACTGATGGAACTGGTCCAAAACACGGAACAAGTGTCCTTGTTTTAACATACAAGAACAATCCCGGGCGTCTGAGCGAGGCCTTAGGCTAAGTGCATAGATGTAGTGCGCTCCTCAGCAATAACCATGGTAAATGGGGAGCAGCTGCTACGTGTGCAGACCATTCTGCCAATACCCCTCGTGGTATCAGGAATAGGCCGGTGTCGCACCTGCGATGAATGAGCTCATGTCACATCGGACCATTGAGTCAACATTTTGTTTCCAATACTTTGCTGTTCTGAAACCTCCTATAGTTAGAAACCCGCAGCAGGAAAATAAGATGCACTCACAAACAGCATCAAAATGTCAAAGACCTGCATTTTCAAAAGCGGTCCTTCGGGTGTGTTTTTTTTTTTTTCTTTTATAATTAATTTTTTATGCAATCCATAAAGTTCTCATGTGCCAGAAATGTCTTCTAAGGAGGCTCTGGTTAGAGGGGTACATTAGTACATTGCAGTCTGTAATGATGGTGGCCTATAACAGGTACTATGGAATAACTTTTGCACCTTCCTGTATCTTTCCTTCTGATAAGGTCCTTTTTAGTTTGAGATATTCTGATGAATACATTGCATGATTTATGCTCCACTTCATGTTTACACTTTGAATTCATTGCTATTTACAAAGAAGTGGTGGATTTTTTTTTTCTTGTGTATCTAAATATTTCTTGACTTTGGAGACTTCTTGTGGTTTCCTCCTCTCCCCCCTCCCCCGTGGGATCCCTTTTGTGCTTTTCTCATTTTAGTCTGGAACCCTCTTTAACCTTTAGTGGCCAGTTTCCCCCTGAGAGCTGTGCAGTATCACAGTATCCCAGCGCTGGTGTAGCTGAAGATGGCATCTAATGTAGTGTAGCTCTGTCTAGGGGAGAGACCAGACAGTGAGGCATCTGATACCCATTAAAAGCCTGCAGTCTGAGGCTTTCGCAGTATGTCTGATCACACCAGTCCTTAGTGTTCCCGTCTGCTTCTTTCTGGATGGGCTTGCCTATGTTTTGGAGAGCGATATCAAGTATCCTCAACATATTTATTGCAGACATAGTTTCTTTTTTTCCATTTATTCCCCCCTCCTTTTCTTTCCTCTTTCCCCTCCCCCCTCTTACTCCTTCCCCTCCCCCTTATCTTTCTCTCCCTTCCCCCCTCTCGCTGTTTTCCTCCCCCTCGTTCTCATTCCCTCCCGCTCGCTGATATGCTTACGTTGGAAGTAGTTACTTTGGAAAGCTTTTCTCTTATAGGATGTAGTTATAAATTGCGTTAATGTAATTCCAGACCGTGTACATAAGGAGACGCACAGTATCAGTGTTTTGGTCATTAGGCAGCACTTTACACTAAGCGTGTGTTATTGACACTTATTGTCCCTATGTGCCTTAATAGTAGGCGACCATTACATTGATTATTCTATTGAAATATATATAAAGGCAAAATGGACTGTGGAGGAGGATCCCTGACCATCGGTAGTCTTCTTCATATTAAATAATGGCGTGCAGGTTAACTCTTATGCCGCCACGGCAATATTTATACTTTGCCAAACACAACACCTGAACTTCAGTCATATTATACTTGCACATCCGTACTTTTTCTGAAAATGGATACCTGGGACAATGTGAAAATGACATGGATCACTTTATAATCACTGGTGTCTTCAGGAAATGTTGCATCATTTTGTGAAGGAAAAGAAAGACCTTCACTTTAGGGGCAATATGTCTGACCCATGCAAAGCCTGAGACACACAGCTTCTGTACATGGAAGAAGTTATAAAGGTCGCCCAGAAAGATCTGATTGATAATAAAGATGAGCAAGTTGATTTAGCAGGAACCTGGTCCGTGTCAATAATCCATGGCCGTCAGACAGGAGCGTGAGGGAGAGCAGCCTCCTTAGGGTATGTTTCCACGTGTCGGATTACATCAGGATTTGCTGCGTACAGCCGCAGCGTCTAGATGTTTACAGCATAGTGGAGGGGATTTTATGAAACTCCGTCTCCACTATGTGCGCTCGGCTGCATCTGGCAGCCCTGCGTATCCGGACATGTGGCGCGTCTTTGTAGACCGCATCATGTCTATTTGGCTTGCGGAGATGCTCCGTCTCCGCAAGATAAATACCACAGTCCTATGTATAGGATGCGGTGATTCCGCCTGTGTTCAATGAACACAGGCGCAATCACCGCTCGTACAAAAGGGAAGCTGGGCTTTGTTGCGGGGTATCCGCTGCGTCCAAATCGCAGCCATTCTGGCACGTGGAAACATACCCTTACAGCCGCCACCATACCAGCACCTACTCTGATAGGCCTGGCACAACGTCATATGTGATACGCTGCAACAATCACATCATGACGGGCCTACAAATCAGTAGCTGGGTGCTAGAGATTCCAGAAGGTAGGATGCTGTACATAGGGCTCCCATCTGAACGCAAAGTACTGCAGTTTCTGCCATTCAAGTTACCAATGTGACAGCAGGATTGATGCATCTGACTAATACTATGAAGGTTTCAGAAGTGTTGTGGGTTTTTTTTTTTTTTTTTGGCCTCTTTAGCAGTTCTCTGCCCATGGCAAGATATTACTATTGTTCCAACATGTTTTAGGCGAAATGTACAAATGCTAATCTTCTGTTTTTAGTTATGGCTTCAGAATCTCTATCTTGTGCACAGTGGGTTGGAGTACATGTCCAGATAGAGACCATTCTTCCAGGCTGTGCATCTGTTACCTGCTTGTCAATAATATGTGACTGATGGGCAGACCCCGACCCTCATCCATAGAACTGGTTTTGTTGTATTTGCGTTTGCAGTGTTGCTATGTCGTGAACTCCTCTTTTTTTTCTTTCTCTCCAATACAGGATAGTGATTCAGATCAATGGGGGCCCCAAACATCCGTGGTTTCCCACGCTGTCATCTACTTGACGGCGTGGCAAACACGGGCTCTGATCGGCGGTAAGATATTTACCGCTTATCAGAGCGCTGTAGTTCCCACAGATGACAGCATGTGAGCCATCAGCTGTGACCATCAGTAAAAAGGTTACCGCCGATCACAGGCGTCTGCTGAGTACTACTCATCATTCTACACCTGCTCTCAAGGATGATGAGTCGTATTCATCAGTGAACCCCTGTGACCTTCGGTAACCTTTTTACCGCCAGTCGCAGCTGCTGGCTCACTCTGCCATCTGTATGAAAGTGTAGGAACCGAATTGCTCTGACCGGTGGTAACGAACTTGTTGCCGATCTGAGCCACCTGTGTTTCTTGCGCTGTCATGCAGCATGTCCGTCTTGCAGAATATCTCTTATTGCCAGTTGCAGCAAGTGCACAATACAGTGCATTTAATGAATGAGCTGGGAAAGCTTTGAAGCAGCTTTAACAAGATCTCATTGTAAAGTGTCATTTTGCTGTTCTTCTGTAGTTATGTTTCTTCCTCAGTTACAGGACTGTGGCCTTCCATCTCAAGCATACTGAATCTGAAGTTTTCTTCTAGTTGCTGTTCACCGTCATGATTTTCATTCATCATTTTAATTGAACTTGCCATCTTTGAAGCGTTGTCAATTACAATAGCAAGAACCTTTTTTTTGGGGGTACATAATCTTGCAGAACTTTTTCCACTAAGGCCTGGAGAAACTGGCTGGTCTGAGCTTTAGTATCGTTTTTACTGCCAGTGTCTTGGTAACAATTTTCTTGTCACAAACAAATCAAACTTTGATAGCAAAATAGTTCACTGTCGTGTGCAGGCATCCATTTTAAGAAATTAGAGACTTAAGAGATGCTTTGAGATATTTCTTTTGGTTAAAGTCGTCTTCAATCACTAAATTTCTTCTAATACTTTCTCTTTCCTTAGAAACGACAAGTTTGCAGGCCATTTTTCCATTAAGAGCTGTCTTTTTTTTTAAAACATCTGCTGTTATTGTCACAAGATATTTTGTGACTGTTACTGTAACTGATGTTTGAGACGCTCTTTACTCTTTTGCATGGCACGAAGTGCTGAGCACTGGTTTCTTGGTGCCGCTGTGATCTTTCTCAGTCACAACTTTGAAAACTTCTCGGTGTGAGGCCATGTGCACACGTTCAGTATTTTTCGCGGGTTTTTTTCGTGTTTTTTCGCTATAAAAACGTGATAAAAACGCGAAAAAACCGCTTACATATGCCTCCTATTATTTACAGTGTATTCCGCATTTCTTGTGCAAATGTTGCATTTTTTTCCGCGAAAAAACGCATCGCGGAAAAAAAAGCAACATGTTCATTAAAAATGCGGAATTGCGGGGATTCCGCATACCTAGGAGTGCATTGATCTGCTTACTTCCCGCACGGGGCTGTGCACACCATGCGGGAAGTAAGCAGATTATGTGCGGTTGGTACCCAGGGTGGAGGAGAGGAGACTCTCCTCCACGGACTGGGCACCATATAATTGGTAAAGAATTAAAATAAAAAATAGTCATATACTCACCCTCTCATGGCCCCCGAAGTGTTCCCGCCTCTCAGCGCTGCATGCTCTCTCTTCCGTTCCTATAGATGCTCTGTGTGAAGGACCTGCGATGATGTCGCGGTCTTGTGATTGGTCGCGAGACCGCTCATGTGACTGCTCACGTGACCGTGACGTCACCGAAGGTCCTGCACGCACCATCTATAGGAACGGACGCCGCTGAGGAGATAGGCTGTCTGCAGGTGAGTATAACCATTTTTTTATTATTTTTAAACATTCTATCTTTTACTATAGATGCTGCATAAGCAGCATCTATAGTAAAAAGTTGGTCACACTTGTCAAACACTATGTTTGACAAGTGTGACCAACCTGTCAGTCAGTTTTCCAAGCGATGCTATAGATCGATTGGAAAACTTTAGCATTCTGCAAGCTAATTTCGCTTGCAAAATGCTAAAAAAAAAAAAAAAGGGAAAAAAAACGCAAAAAAAATGTGCGGATTTCTTGCAGAAAATTTCCGGTTTTCTTCAGGAAATTTCTGCAAGAAATCCTGACGTGTGCACATACCCTAAGGGTTGTAAATGTCTTTCTAGATTGGAAGCTCTTGTAGGAGCATTTTAATCACTGCCTGAGTATGCACTGATTTTAAGCTCTCAGCATTTTTCATCTGTCATACACTGACACAAAGTATTTTGTATCTTGAGTTAGTGTGAAATGTTCAAATACAGCTGACCTAATAGAAAGAAAGCTTCTTGGGCATTTTGTAATCATAAATTCGCTCTCAAACAAATTGTCCAATAAAAATTTTTTGGGGATAAAAATAAAACAAACTTTGTCATCATCTGTATTAATGATTTAAGCAAAGTTTGTAATATGTTATTAAATAGCTTTACTCTGAACTTTCAATCTCGGGCGTTTCTCAGGGTACAGCTCAGTAAATGTTTCACATCATGATGCTTCAGTCTATGACATGGGAGGAGGGAGCAAGATTGTGCTGAATCATACCCCAGAAAGAAACTGAAACTGCAAGAAGAGCTAATAACATGAACATCAGATCAACTAACCTCTCCAAACATGAGCTCAGAGGAAACTCAAACTAAATCATGAAACATACAGAGAAAACTGTGCATAAAACCATAGTCCAGTATATTGGAAGTTTAGATGCTGTAAGTTTGTCTTAATCCTGTTTTCCTGTTCACTCTAGCAGTTCTTGAGATGAGTCCAGGGCTACAGGCATTCCTTATCGGTGCCTTTTTGCTGTGATCTGTAGAGGAGCTTTACTACTGCAAGTGCAGCACATATTCATCTCAACTAACAGCCAAGATCCTTAGATGAGGAACAGAACAGACATTTATAGGCCATTTCATAACTTTCTTAAAGTCTTATGAAGACATTTACAGTGCATACTGCATTGTGCTACTGTACACAATTTATTATATATTGCCGGTCCATTTTATACTGACTTTGACGCCACCAGAATCGACGCCACTGCTCTACTTCCTGGAGTAGTCAGTGTTTTGGGCCTGTGCACGGACACCAAATGTTTGGTACAGACCCCCTAATTTTACTGTTTGCGGTCGCCCATCACTGACTACCACATACAATATCTACCGTATATTAAACTGATTTGTAGCCACCTGCATGTTATGTTGGGAAACAGAATTCTGGGTTGTTCTCTGTATGGGGATGTTTACCAGCAAATGTCCTCGGGTAAGGTATTATCTGAGCATGCTCGTGTTCTAACAGTGTCGTCGGCGTGCTCCAAAAATGTTTGAGTCCCTGCGGCTGCATGTGTTGTGGCTGTCGAGCAGCCACGAGACTCGAGCATATTTTTCGAGCACACCGAAGACACTGTTAGGACCCGAGCATGCTCTGATAATACACTATCACATTTATGTGAATGAACCCTGCAGTAATCCATACATGTAGTTTAGAAACTGCTCCATTCAGCTGTTCAGATAAAATTTGTCAGACTAACAAGTCTTCTACATGGTAATGTACTGCAGTATGGTTATGTTGTATTATACACACCACTTCGCAGCTATACATTGGGAGTATTCAGATACATAGCCGTACAGTAGAGGATTATATTTTATTGAAAACAATGTAAAGGAAAATGTGTTTATTTTTTTTTTTTTTTTGCAGATGACCATTGTATAGGATAGTGCAGTCTGTTGTTCTTTCATGTATAGTTGATAAAAAAAAATACTTTAAACAGATGCATGCTGGACAGACGGGGCTCTATAGTAGCTCACTACTCCGTGACTAGGGGCCCTTGTCTACGTTCATTGTGCCGGGATATTTGACATTGCAAACCCCCAACAGCATCGCTGTAATTGTAAAACCCGTATCTTTGTTTAAAGGGAATCTGCCAATAGGGTGAACCTCTTAAGTCTATGTAGGCACGCAAGTCGTACAAAGCTGAATCAAATTAAACACACATGGTCAAAATTGTTGGTACCCCTCGTTTAATGCATGAAAAACCCACAATGGTCACGGAAATAACTTGAATCTGACAAAAGTAATAACTAAAAAGTCTATGGCAATGAACAAATAAAAGTCAGATATTGTCTACCATGATTCCACAGAATCTTTTAAGGCTATGTGCACACTGTTACAGAACCCCCCCCCCAGCACCCAGAATATGTTATGCAGTTATTTGTATATATAATAGGTTCCATGTGAGATGCATGTCCCTAATGCATCAGCCCACAGGCTGCGCCCCTGGGCAGAGGAGACAAGATATCCCCCTTCTGACCTCCCCACCTTTGTAATTCCCACAGTAAATATCAGCAGGCTCCGGCCACCTGCGGCTATTGTAATGTATGTCTGGCCTGCCGCTTTTGAATGGGCCTGCCCTCTGTATCTGTGATATATTTTCTGTGTTCTGTGAATAAAGTGTGAGAGACTGGAAATACGTGGAGAAGCAGTCAGCTTTTTATATGCTCTCATGTAATCCAGGAATTCCAGCCAGCGTCCTTCATTCAGACTCCAGCCAAAGCAAAGTGGACCTCCTGAAACACGGGGTGGTACTGAAAGAGGTACTCCAGCTTGGTAGACCCTGTTACACTGGTGGCAGACAGCGGGATCTGATACCCCTTCTACAGGAGGAAAGGAATGAATGGAAAACAACTACCAGAAGTTAGAGGACTACAATAAAAGATCTGGTGGAAGCCTGAGGGTTAATCGCCAGCAACAAAACAAAAGCGGATTTGATAGCAGCCATCATGGAACACGACAGTGCAGCCCCCCCAATCTGAACGTGGAGGAGACTGAATTCCAGAGGGAGGTAAAGAACAGACTGGCGTTCTATGGCCCAAACCCTGCAGTAGAGATCATACGAGAGGTGATGGCTGATGTGCGTACTGATCTGAAGGAAAAGATGGCCGAGCGGACCAGAATAGAGCTAACAAAGATGGAGATGGCAGAGCGGAGAGTCAGCGAGCATGGGGAGCTCTGGCCTCCGACCAGGTACCTTCAACAGTAAGCCACAAAAAGATCCAGTATAATGCCTTCCGACAGTTGGGGGAGGCAGAGGAAGACATTGATGGCTTTCTGCAGGACTTTGAGCGGCAGTATGCCCTTCATCAAGTGAAGCCGGAGGAACGGGTTCAGATTCTGGCCAGGAAGCTGACCGGCCGGGCAGCGGACGCCTATCGCACGGTACCTGATGAGGACTGTATGAACTATGAGCGGATCAAAGAAGTGATCTTGGCCCGGTATGCGCTGACACCAGAGGCATACCGCCAAAAGTTCCGCGGACTTATAAAACGGGTAACCGATACCCACGCTGAATGGGCCTGTAAATTACGGCGGTCACTGCTACAGTGGGTACAAGGGAGCCAAGCAACCACTAAGGAGGACGTCCTCCAGCTCTTCTTGTTAGAACGATTCTTTAATGGACTAACCCCCAAGACACAGGAATGGCTTCGGGACAGGCTGCCAATGACTCTTGAGGAAGCCGCTCGTCTGGCCGATGAACATCATGACGGCAGGAGGCCTCAGTTGTCTGGATCAAAGATGGTCACTAAGGGTCCGCCCATGGACCTGGAGGGCCCCAAACCACCGAAGATTGTAGGGGGACCAGCTAGAAACCTGGCCTACCACAGTTCCCCTGGGGCGCGATGCCACACCTGCTGTCAGCTGGGCCACCTGCAAAGACAATGTCCCAACCGGACTCAGCATACCCAGTGGCCAAAGGCGGGAACAGCTACCTTCAGCCGGGCCGCTGTACACTGCTACCAAGGCGAAGCTGACCCGGCATTGGGGGCTACAACTAACCAAGGGGTGGAAGAAATGGAGGAAGTGCTGCATGAAGTAGACCCCATGCAGGCAGCCCGGGCAGATAATCGACAACAGCATAGACAGGTCGTGTGGGTTAGTGGGAAACGCATGCAGGGACTAAGATTCTGGACCATCTTTGACCCTTGTGAAGCCTCATCTCGTCCAGGACCAAGAGAAGACGGACCGGACAGTGGCAGTCCGTGTAACAGGGGGAGCCATACATCGACTGCCCACTGCCAGGATTCACCTGAACTGGGGAGTCGGGGATGGCCTTGTTGAGGTCGGCTTGATGGAGGACTTGCCTGCAGACGTCTTGCTGGGAAATGACTTGGGGCCCATGTTGTCTGCCTTCTCGGTTGCCCCTCTGGCTGAGACATATCCTGTGACCACCTGGAGACAAGCTCGAGCTGCGGAGGCTTAATCACTTAGAGGAGGCCCAGGTAAGACATCCCAGCCCTACACGTATTCCCATAGCCAGACACATTTCTTGGGCCACCCCAGATGAATTTGAGGGAGTTACTTGAGGATCCTTCATTGGAGGGATATCGTGGGAAGGCACAGGAGGGGAGAGGGGTACTGGAAGGAGAACAGTTTATATGGAAGCAGGGACTCCTCTACCGGATCAGAGCAGCACCATACAGGGACGAGCCCCACTACAAAACGACAGCTGGTAGTTCCCAAGAAGTATAGGCAGGAGTTACTGCGAATCTCTCATGATATACCCTTGGCCGGGCACTTCGGCGTAAGTCGTAACAGGCATCGTCTGACACACAACTTCTTTTGGCCGGGGGTAACCTATGATGTTCGTCAGTACTGCCAGACCTGTGACAGTTGTCAGCGCATTGGCAAGAGGGGAGATCGATGCAAGGCCAAATTACGCCCCCTCCCCATTGTGGAGGAACCATTTAGCCGAGTAGCGGTCGATCTGATAGGGCCGTTAGCCAAACCCAGTCCGTCAGGGAAAAGGTATATATTGACAGTGGTAGATTATGCCACACGGTATCCAGAGGCGGTTGCGTTACCTAACATACTGGCAGAGACGGTGGCGGCTGCCCTGCACCAGGTTTTCTCACGGGCTTGATTTCCCTGGGAGATTATCTTGGACCAGGGTACCCAGTTTACAGCAGAGGTGACCAACCAACTGTGGAAGCTGTGCGGCGTAAAGTCCATTAGAAGCGCCCCTTACCACCCGCAAACCAATGGGTTGTGTGAACGCTTTAACGGGATGTTAAAACTCATTGGGACTTTTACGAGGACCTACAGGGACTGAGAAAAATTCTTGCCTCACCTCCTGTTTGCCTATCGGGAGGTGCCCTAAGAATCCACGGGGTTCTCCCCGTTCGAACTGGGAGACGGGTAAGGGGACCCCTAGACTTGGTGCTAGAACACTGGGAAGGGGAGGGCACCATAGAAGGGGTACCTATTGTACCCTATGTGCTGAAATTCCGGGACTGCCTACAGGAGCTGACCCAGGCTGTACGTGGGAACCTGCAGGTGGCCCAACGGCGCCAGCGTGTATGGTACGATCGGAGGGCCAGAGAACGCACCTTTTGAGATAGGACAGAATGTCCTGGTGTTAGAACCCACTAGGCAGAATAAGTTCCAAATTGCATGGCAGGGGCCCTACCAGGTAGTGGGGGGAAAATAGCCGACACCACCTATAATGTCGCCGATTGTGACGACCCCAGGGTTATCCGCATGTTCCACGTGAACATGCTGAAGCCCTACCGGGAGCACCCTGAAGAGGTAGTGGCTATCTGTGCACCTGAAGCAGAGGATGTAGCCGGACTCCCCTTGCCTGATGTCTTAGGGGAGAGGACTCAGTCTAAAACATGGGACCAGGTACACTGGGGTGAAGACCTAGGTCCCCAGGAGAGACAGCAGGCAGAGGCGTTGTTGAGGCAGCAACAGAGGATGTTTTCAGGGAGACCGGGGTACACCCACCTGGCACAACACAAGGTTGAGACCCAGGATCAGACCCCCCTGAGACAACCCCCCCCCTTCCGTGTCCCTGAGTCTGTAAGAGAAGGGATGCGACTAGAGATACGAGAGATGTTGCGTTTAAGGGTCATTGAAGAATCAGATAGTCCCTGGGCATCCCCTGTATTGTTAGTGCCCAAGAAGGATGGGACTACACGGTTTTGTGTAGACTATCGCAGTCTCAATGAGAAAACGGTGACGGATGCGTATCCCATGCCACGCGTAGATGAGCTGTTAGACCGGCTGGCGGGGGCAAAGTATTTGACCACCATCGATCTATGCAAAGGCTACTGGCAGATTCCCCTTAGTCCTGACGCTATTCCGAAGTCTGCATTTGTCACCCCGTTCGGCTTATTCCAGTTTCGAGTTATGCCATTCGGGATGAATGCCCCAGCGACCTTCCAGACGCTGGCTGACCGGCTTCTGGATGGTCTCCAGGACTATGCGTGTGCCTACCTGGATGACATCGCCATCTACAGCGCGACATGGGAAGAGCATCTAAATCACCTAGAGACAGTATTAGACAGGATCCACAAGGCCGGAATCACCCTGAACCCAAACAAGTGTCACGTGGGCAAAGCGGAGGTTCAGTATTTAGGACATGAAGTGGGAAACAGCGACCAGAACCAGCCAAGATTGAGTCCATAGCCAAATGGCCCACCCCACGCACTAAAACCCAGGTCATGGCGTTTCTAGGGACAGCGGGGTATTACAGGAAATTCGTCCCCAATTACAGCAGCGTAGCCAAGCGCCTCACTGATCTGACCCGTAAGAATCAACCCCGCCAGGTAACCTGGACCCCAGAGTGTGAGGAAGCCTTCCGCCAGCTAAAGGACGCCCTCACCAATACCCCTGTATTGGCCGCACCCGATCCAACTAAACGTTTCCTTGTTCACACAGACGCTTCTATGTTTGGATTGGGGGCAGTACTGAGCCAAGTCGGGCCGGACCGGCCAAAAACACCCAGTAGCTTACCTGAGTCGGAAACTACTGCCCCGTGAAGTAAGCTATGTGGCCATCGAGAAGGAGTGCCTGGCGGTAGTATGGGCACTCAAAAAGTTGCAACCATATTTGTATGGACGACAGTTTTCCCTCCTAACGGACCATAATCCCCTAGTCTGGCTTAATCTGGTCTCCGGAGACAACGCCAGATTACTGCGGTGGAGCTTAGCCCTACAACCTCTGGACTTCACCATCCACTACAGACCCGGCAAACAAAACGGTAACGCCGATGGACTAAGTCGACAAACGGAACTTGTACCAACCCCATAAACTTCGGTCATCCCCAAACCGATCCGTTAAGGATCAGACTGTGTATGCCGATCGCGTCGCTGAAAGGGGGAGTCGTGTTACAGAACCCCCCAGCACCCAGAATATGTTGTGCAGTTATTTGTGTATATATAATAGGTTCCATATGAGATGCATGTCCCTAATGCATCAGCCCACAGGCTGCGCCCCTGGGCAGAGGAGACAAGATATCCCCCTTCTGACCTCCCCCACCTTTGTAATTCCCACAGTAAATATCCCGTTACACACACGTTCAGGATTTCTTGCAGAAAATTCCTGAGAAGAACCTGAAATTTTCTGCAAGAAATCTGCAGGCGTTTTTGCTGCGTTTTTTTCCGGACATTTCCCAATGCATTTTATAGTGGGAAATTCGCAAAAAAATCCCGGCAAAATTAATGAACATGCTGCGTTTTTTACTGCGATGCGTTTTTTTTTTGCGGAAAAAATTGCGGAATTCATTCTAAATGATGGGATGCATATTGTACACTGTTTTTTTTTTTTGCGGTTTTTATCGCGAAAAAAACGCAAAAAATCAGCAACGTGTGCACACAGCCTTAAAAAATAACTCGTGAATGGGCCTGGACAGAAATGATGGTACCCTTAACTTAATATTTTGTTGCACAACCTTTTGAGGCAATCACTGTAATCAAACGATTCCTGTAACTCAATGAGATTTCAGCACCTCTCTACAGGTATTTTGGCCCACTCCTCAAGAGCGAACTGCTCCAGTTGTCTCATGTTTGAAGGTTGCCTTCTCCAGACGGCATGTTTCAGCTCTTTCCAAAAATGCTCAATAGAATTTAGGGCAGTGCTCATAGAAGGCCTCTTCAGAATAGTCCAATGTTTTCCTTTTGGCTATTCTTGTGTGTTTTGGGGCATTATCATGTTGCAAGACCCATGACCTGCGACAGAGACAAAGCTTTGACACTGGGCAGCACATTCCTCTAGAATCCTTTCATAGTCTTGAGATTTCATTGTACCCTGCACAGATTCTAGACACCCTGTGCCAGAAGCAGCCCCAGAACATAACAGAGCCTCCTCCATGTTTCACAGTAGGGACAGTGTTTCTTCTTGATATCCTTCATTTTTTCTTCTTGATATCCTTCATTTTTTCATCTGTAAACATAGAGCTGATGTGCCTTGCCAAAAAGGTTCCCCCTCCCCCCCCCCCCCCCCCCCCCCCCCCCAAACAATGGTGTCCTCCTTGGTCGTCTCCCATGAAGTCCACTTTGGCTCATACAACGACGGATGGTGCGATCTGACACATGTTCCTTGAGCTTGAAGTTCACCTTTAATCTATTTAGAAGTTTTTCTGGACTCTCTTGTTGCCATTCGTATTATCCGTCTCTTTGATTTGTCATCAATTTTCCTCCTGTGGCCACGTCCAGTGAGGTTGGCTACAGTCCCATGGATCTTACATTTCTGAATAATATGTGCAACTGTAGTCACAGGAACATCAAGCTGCTTGGAGATGGTCTTATAACTTTTACCTTTAACATGTTTGTCTATAATTTTCTTTCTAATCTCCTGAGACAACTCTTTCCTTGGCTTCCTCTGGTCCATGTTGATGTGATACGCACCATGTCACCAAACAGCACAGTGAGTATCTGTAGCCCTATATACAGGCCCACTCACTGATTCCAAGATTGTAGACACCTGTGATGCTAGTTAGTGGACACATCTTGATTTAACATGTCCCTTTTGTCACATTATTTTCAAGGGTACCATCATTTCTGTCCAGGCCTATTTCATGAGCTTTATTTGTTTATTTTTTTTAATTCTGTGGAAGCATGGTTGAAAAGCAATGTCAGACTTTCATTTGTTCATTTTCATAGATCTTTTATTTATTACTTTTGTCAGATTCAAGTTATGTCTGTGACCATTTGTGGGTTTTTCTGTCATTAAACGAGGGGTACCAACAATTTTGACCACGTGTGTACATTGGATTGCAGATATCAATATTTTATTCCAGAGACTTTTTTTTTTTTAAATATGTAAATGAGCGGTTTTTATCTAATAGCCGGACACACATCTCCCAGAGCTTATTGTAAATGAAAGGGGTCGTTATCAGTGTGAGATATGTTGATGTGGAGAGCAGACTGTCAGTTATTACATGTCTCTCACTGGTAATGTCTGTTTTCATTTACAATAAGCTCTCAAGATAATTTTTAATTTTTTTGTTCTTAGATTTGGCAAGACTTCAGAAATTGTATTTTTGATATTTGAGCTGTTAACTAATCATGATGGTAACTGATTTCTTCTGTCTTCCTGTTCTAGCAAATGGTTATGAGTCTTCGTGTTTCTGAGCTGCAAGTACTCTTGGGATACGCAGGACGCAACAAGCACGGTCGCAAACACGAACTTTTGACTAAAGCTCTGCACTTGTTAAAGGCCGGCTGCAGTCCAGCTGTACAAATGAAAATCAAGGAGCTGTACCGGCGGAGATTTCCACTAAAAATCCTCACACCCGCAGACTTTTCTTTACCCAGTGTGCACTCCAGCACCATGCCAAGCAACCTGTCGCCATCCTCCATTCCTCAGCTTTCATATGACAGTCACCCAGCTTCTTCCCCGCTACTTCCAGTCTCCCTCCTTGGGCCCAAACATGAACTGGATCTCCCACACCTCACATCCAACCTCCACCCTGTACATCCAGACATCAAACTGCAGAAACTGCCCTTTTATGACCTGCTGGATGAACTCATAAAGCCCACAAGTTTAGGTGAGTGTGTTTCATCTAATGAGTCTCATAACGAGTTGTTTGTCATCCAATTACTAATGACTGTAACCGATTTAAAGGGCATCTGTCATGAGGAGTGCATGCAAACAAGGTTTTCATAATTGGTTATAGGGTTACTCCTGTAAGATGTTCCATAAATATCTGATAGATGTGCTTATCTGAATGTTGGTGCGCCAACCCCCATACAACTTGCTGAGACTGCTTGCTGATGCCCATCCTGGTAGAGAACGACGTGGCAGTAAGTGTGCCATTTTTGTGAATATATTGACAGAAAAAGGAACAGTAAAACTAAGGCTACTTTCACACTAGCGTTTTTCGGCCGAGTGTTGCAATGCGTCGTTTTTGTCCCCTTAGACTTACATCACCGACGTATTGCCACGTATCGTGCAACGTTTGCGTCGTGTTTTGGTGCACCGCCGCCACAAAGTTACATGTAACTTTTTTTGTGCGTCGAGACCGCAATTTTCTACCGCGCATGCGCGACCGAAACTCCGCCCCCTCCTCACCGGACCTTGCAATGGGGCAGCGGATGCGTCCTAAGACTGCTTCCGCTGCCCACGTCGGGCATTTTTTTCACAGTATGCGTCGGTACGTCGGGCCGACGCAGCGCGACGGGCCCGTACCGACGCTAGTGTGAAAGCAGTCTAAACGTGACTTCAGTGCTGAGTGTGCAGTGTTATCAATGAGAATAGAAGCGCACAGATGTCAGTTTATTTCTAATTCCTGGAGGGAGGAACAGAGGAACAGCAGTGCACAGTTTTAGGAAGGCGGGTCGGAATGGCTATATCATGGGTGATTCAAATACTTACTAAACAGATCTGTGGGGAGCTGTAAGAATCCTCCTAAATTCAGTCATGATTCATACAATGTGATTACATTTTTTTTTTTCTTTGAGAGAGTTTTGGATGGAAAGGCGTCCAGATCCCACAAAGCAGCGGCTGTTTTGAAAGGCCATAGTATTGAACTAGTTTCAGATTTGGGGGAGTATCAGGGCGCTGTATCACTTTTACCTGCACTTGAGCTGAATTGATGTGTTGGTGTCACACAGCCCAATACAGACCCACAAACTCTGGTTCTGGCACCTGTATGTGACCCACTATGGTGACCCTTTCTGTGCCTCGTGCTAATGATGATTTGTGGAAACTGTATTGAAGACCAGATGGTGTCAAAAGTAGCAGAAAGTATGCAGAATTTTCCTGATGAAATCCAGACTCCCTTCGCAGGAAATCCGCTTGCATTTTTTTTTTTTTTTTTTGCGGATTTTTAGCGTTTTTTTTTCTCCAATGGTCCAAATACAATTCTATAGCGGCAAAACCACCTATTTTCCGCAAAATTAATGAACATGCTGCTTTTTTTCCCACAATGATTTTCTTCTGTAGAAGAAAAGGCAGCATGGGCACAAAAATTGCTCAATGCATTAAAATAATGGGAGGCTTTATGTAAGCGTTTATTAAGCTTTTCCGCAGTGGAAAAACGCTTACGCTAAAAATCTGGAACGTGGGCGCACAGCCTACAGATTCTTCTGTAATTAAAAAGAAACTCTTAGGGTAAGGTCCCACGTTCCGGATTGCCGGCGCTTTGGACGGAGCGGAAAGCTCACTCCGCCCATAGCGCCGCTTCCATCTATACGCGCGGTGATTCCGGATGTGTTCATTGCACATATCCGGAGTCTCCGCACCCTATACATAGGACCATGTGATTTACCTTGCGGCGACGCAGTGTCGCCGCAAGGTAAATGGACATGCTGCGTTCTAAAAACGCACCGTATGTCTGTAAACGCAGGGCCGCCGGGTGCGTGTTCACACATAGTGGAGACGGGATTTCATAAAATCCCGTCCACTATGCTGTAACATCTGGACACTGCTGTTGTACAGAACATCCAATCCGCAGCTAATCCGGACAGTGGACATGCACCCTTAAACACTGCAAAAGATGAATTGTTCTGTTCATCCTCCCTCCCAAAAATTTTTTTTTTTTCATGAATCCATGGTACACCTGAAAATAAACTTTCTAATATTGGTGAAATCTCTTATTGAAAGAGACCTAGTAGGTTTTTGAAACACAATCTGGTGAATTGTTTTAATGTAACTTACTGCCAGATGATTTCAAAGATACAATGTTGTACACTTATTGCTGATGCCAAATAAAATTGGGATATAATATCTACCTGGATTTTGTTGGAGAACATCTCCCCTCAATTGCAGCAGGCGAGCGCCTGATCCTGGTGTTCAGAGAACGGACGCCGCTTCCATTTTGAACAAACAATGAGAACTTTTTGAAGCCCGTTGTGGATTGTTGGGACCGTCTGAACATCTTGGACTGCCAGGATTTTTCTATTGCATGGTGATGTATAATATTGTGGTGTGGCTGCTATTTTCTCTTATTAACTCCACGTTGTCTTCAGCTGAATTGCCATCATATAAACAAGTGGTTCTCAGCTTATTATTATTATTATTATTTATTTAGCACCATTAATTCCATGGTGCTGTACATGAGAAAGGGGTTATAAATATCGTTTACAGTGACAGACTGGTACAGAGAGGAGAGGACCCTGTCCTTGCGGACTTACATTCTATGGGATAGTGGGGAAGAGACAGAAGGTCGGAGGTGCAGCAGCTCTGGCGGTGGTGAGGCGGCTGCTCTGGCGATGGCGAGGCAGCAGAATGGTTATTGCAGGCTGTAGGCTTTCTTGAAGAGATGGGTTTTCAGGTTCCGTCTGAAGGATCCGAGGGTGGTGGATAGTCGGACGTGTTGAGGCATGGAATTCCAGAGGATGGGGGATATTCGGGAGAAATCTTGGAGGCGGTTGTGTGAGGAGCGAATAAGTGTGGTGAAGAGTAGGAGGTCTTGGGAGGATCGGAGATTACGTGAGGGAAGGTATTGGGAGATTAGTTCAGAGATATAGGGAGGGGACAGGTTGTGGATGGCTTTGTAGATCAGTGTTAGTAGTTTGAACTGGATTCGTTGGGGAATTGGGAGCCAGTGGAGGGATTTGCAAAGGGGAGAAGCAGGGGAGTAGTGAGGAGAGAGGTGGATTAGCCGGGCAGCAGAGTTGAGGACAGACTGGAGCGGTGCAAGAGAGTTAGCGGGGAGGCCACAGAGGAGGGTGTTGCAGTAGTCGAGGTGGGAGATAAGGGCATGCACAAGAGTCTTAGTAGATTGTGGGGTGAGGAAGGGACGGATTCTGGCAATATTTTTGAGTTGGAGGTGGCAAGAGTTTGAACGTGCGGTTTGAAGGACAAGGCAGAGTCGAGAGTTACCCCAAGGCAGCGGATTTCAGGTGCGGGACAGAACGTGATGCCGTTAACCATAATAGATAGATCAGGTAGGGGGGATACGTGAGATGGGGGAAGGATGATGAGTTCGGTTTTGTCTACATTGAGTTTTAGGAAGTGAGACGTGAAGAAAGAGGATATGGCTGACAGAAACTCCGGCATTCTGGACAGGAGAGAGGCGACATCTGAGCCAGAGAGGTAGATCTGAGTGTCGTCCGCATACAAGTGGTACTGGAAGCCATGGGACTTTGAGTTGCCCTAGGCCAAGGGTATAGATGGAAAAAAGTAGGGGCCCTAGGACAGAGCCTTGAGGGACTCCAACAGAGAGAGGGCGGGATGAGGAGGTGGTGTGGGAGTGGGAAACACTAAATGTGCGGTCGGAAAGGTATGAGGCAATCCCGGAAAGGTATGAGGCAATCCCGGACAGGGCAAGTTCTTTGATGCCAAGGGAAGAAAAAATCTGTAGCAGTAGGCAGTGATCGACTGTGTCAAAAGCAGAGGACAGGTCAAGGAGGAGGATGGAGAACTGTCTGTTAGCTTTGCCTGTGAGTAAGTCATTAGTAATTTTTGTCAGGGCAGTTTCGGTGGAGTGGTTGGGGCGGAAGCCAGATTGGAGGTTGTCAAGGAGAGAGTTAGATGAGAGGTGGGAGGAAATTTGAGCATGGACATGCTGCTCAAGGAGTTTTGAAGCAAACGGGAGCAGTGATATGGGGCGGTAGCTTTGCATAGCAGTTGGGTCAAGATTAGTTTTTTTGAGGATGGGTGTGATGGTAGCATGTTTGAAGGCAGAGGGGAAGGTACCAGAAGATGGCGATAGGTTGAAGAGATGTGTTAGGACTGGAATGAGCATGTTAGTGAGGTTGGGGAGCAAGTGGGAGGGGATGGGGTCAAGTGCACAGGTGATGAGGTGTGATTTGGAGAAGAGGTGAGTAAGCTCTCCTTCAGTGATGTTGGAGAGGGAGGTTATTGGGGAAGGGCAGAGGTCTGGTATATGGAGTGGTTGGGGACGTGGAACAGTTAAGGTTTGCCTTGTTTGGTCGATCTTGTTTTTGAAGTAGGTGGCAAAGTCCTCGGAGGAGATGAGGGGAGTTGGGGGTGGCAGTGGTGTGCGGAGGAGGGAGTTAAATGTGCTGAACAGTTGTTTTGGGTTGTAGGATAGTGAAGATACAAGTTAGTGAAATAGGTCTGTTTAGCGGAGGTGAGGGCTAATTTGAATTCAAATGTAGCTTGTTTGAAAGCAGTGAAGTCGTCTAGCAGGCGTGTTTTCTTCCAATGTCGCTCTGCAACCCTGGATGCTTGTCTAAGTTTTTTTTGTGAGGTTGTTATGCCAAGGTTGCCTATTGGTTCGTCGCACTTTGCCATGCATGAGAGGGGCGACTGAGTCTATGGCTGATGTGAGAGTGGAGTTATAGAATGCGGTGGCGCTGTCCGTGTTGTGGAGTGAAGATATGGAGGACAGGGGTAGGAGAGAGTCTGTGAAGGTCTAGATGTGCGAGGTTTCTGCGTGCATGTGGTAATGGCTGGACATAGGAGGCAGGTGAGGAGGACAAGGATGAGAAGGTGAGTAGATGGTGGTCAGATAGGGGGAAGGGAGAGGTTGCGAGATTAGATAAGGAACAGAGTCGGGTGAAGATGAGGTCTAGTGTATGTCCGTCTGTGTGGGTGGCTGTGGAGGACCACTGGGTGAGTCCAAAGGATGAAGTAAGGGCCAGGAGCTTGGAGGCTGGTGGGTGTCATTAGGGATATTAAAGTCACCCATGATGATGGTGGGGATGTCGGTGGGGATGTCAGCGGAGAGAAAGTGAAGGAGCCAGATGGAGAATTGGTTTATGAAGGCAGTGGCTGAGCCCGGTGGTCGGTATATGACAGCCATTTGGAGATTGGAGGGAGCATAGATACGGACAGTGAACCTCAAAAGAAGGGAGGATAAGGGAGGGTGGGGGTTGGATATGGTTGAAAAAACAGTTTTTAGAAAGGATACCCACTCCTCCACCATGTCTGTAAATTGGAGGCCACCGTAACTCAGTGCTGCAGGCGAGGCCGTGTCATCGGGTGTCAGCCAGGTCTCAGTGAGGGCCAGGAAGGAAAGGTTGCGGGAAGTAAAGAGATCATGGACCATGTGGAGCTTGTTGCATATAGAGCGGGCATTCCAAAGTGCCCCAGGGAGAGGAAGCAGGGGGGTGGGGGTCAGTGGCACAGATTTTAAGTGTGAGGGGTTGCGATAGTTTCTCATAGTGTGAGAAGGCTAGGGGGAGGATTAGTGATGAATGAGGCTGGGGGGTAAGAGAGGGGAGATAGTTATGTGGTTTGAGGGTGCGAGGGTATGGGGTTAGTGGAGGAGAGTGAGGATTAGTGGAGCAAAAACCGGTGTGGGAAATGTGAGCATGGTTAAAGAGCAGGGGAGAAAAAGGCAAGTAAAGTAGGAATACAGGGATTAGTCTTAGTCTGGCCGATTTCTGGACTATTTCTGGTATGTTTCAGAAGATACACTTAAAATATGTCACTTGAAAGTATGTCACATCTGACTAAAGTCAAATCTGACCCGCTCTATGCAACTTATACCATTCTAATGACCAAGAAATGAAGCCAGCTGAGGCAGGGAGGGGAGGAAGGAGGTGGAGGAAAGTCCACAGCAGGGGACAATTAGCAGATTGCAGTTAATACATTTGACTACCAAAGATGAAGACAGAGGCAGGATAAGATCAAAAGATCGGGCTAGGTGTGAGGAGCACAGATATGTCAATATGCAGTCAGAAAAGTTTTAAGAATGATACAGGAATTAAAGTCAGGGATAAAGAAGCAACGTACCACTTAGAACAGAGGGAGAGAAGTACATGGGATTCAGGGGTGCAGTGGCTATTCCAGGGTAGGAGATAGTTCAGAGGAGATAGTTCAACCTTTCTAATGCCGTGACCCTGCAATACAGTTCCTGATGTTGCAGTGACCCCATACCAAAAAATAATGCCTATTTGGCTGGCAGATTCCTCAGTGTGAATGGAGCCTTAGGGCCCGTTAACACTACATTTTCCTATGCAGGAAATTTAGGGCTGAAAATTGTTTGCCTCCTATTTTCATCAATGGGAGTCCAAAAGATTGAGCACTGAAAATTTGAGCATTGAAAAAAGCACCTTACACAGCATTGTTTGTATGGTGTGTGTACTGTTTTTACATTAACCTTTTTTTTTTTTTTTTACACCAGCAGGCTTTCTTGGCTCTCCGCCTCCTAGGCTTCTGTCCTCCGGTGCTTGCGGCGTCCGCCCACTGATGTCAGCAAGCGCCGGACACACAGTGCGCTGCTATGGACTGTGGAGCATCCCCTTCCCCCGCCCCTTAGGCCCCGGACGGATGATGCAATCACGTATGCGCATGAGCGCAGGCACTCAGTTTGGAACGCATGTCCATAACGGTGTGCGTTCCAGCTGAATAGCGCTGCTGCAGACGGTAGCGCGGCTTCTCAACGGCTAAAGCCATCGGAAATATGTATTTTCCGATGGCTTTAGGCGACCCCCTGTGTTTTGGTCGTTCAATCCCCGCAGGGGTCACAACCCACAGGTTGAGAACCGCTGATATAATCAGTGTAAAGACCTTCAGTGGAGTGTGGTTGGTCACATCTGAAACAGGACTATTTTCTAGTTCTTAAACCTGCTATTTTCATTCCAATATTGGTCACTATTCAGTTGTTTGTTTGTTTTTTTTTGTTTTTTTTTTTTTTGCACATCATTTACTACAGTGGTAATTTTAATCTACTTGCTGATATTTTTATGTTACAACCTTATTATATTTGTTAGTATTCATTCACGATTGTATTTATGATGATTTCTGGGTTTTATACACAATCTATTTTTCGGGTGGGTTGAAATGTGCTGGCGATTACATAATTTTATCATATATATTTTTTTTTTAGTTAATTTGGCTGTCAGTTTACTATTTGTGCACTGTGATCCATCAGACATTAGGCGTTCTCCAGAAAGCAATAATCTACTTTTATTTTAAAATGTAAAGTGCTTCGGAATATGTTGGCGCTATAGAACTAAAATTATTACATTCTAGAAATCTGAAAACTGATTATTACAATAGAGAGGAGATCACAGATGTTACTTCTAACGTTTGAGAAAGAAGCCGATTTGTTTTATAGAATCTTATGAATTTTTATTTTCATGTGTACTATTCACTTATGGGGGAAAAAGCAAAGAAAAATGTGTATTTATTCAGCATATATTTAGCATGCAGTCTTTGGGAAACAACTTTAAAAAAAAATAATAATAATAATCCTGTACATGTACATCCAATCATCCAGTTTATGCCAAAAATAGAAAAGATGCTTAAGATGTGGATAGAGTGAATATATTGTATAGTGCTGTGTAATATATAAAGGCTGTGCGAAGAAACGGATCTATACCTGGTGGTGCTATGGGCACATGTATATGAGGGCTTCCTCTGCGGTGGCATGGATCGGGCACTATTTCAGTGTTGGGATAGATTAGAAGGCTGTGAAGACAGAACATTCCTCCACTGATGATAACGTGACAGCTGAGGATATCCAGGGTACAGCCGACACTTGTGGGGGAGGTGGACTTCACCGTCTCCAAGACAACGGCTTACACCAATCAGTGTGCGCTGACCCTGTGCCAGCCTATTCTCCACACTGATCCTCCTTACTAGCCATGGCTGGCCGTCTGCTCAGTAACTAGGATTGATCACTTTTTGCTTTTACAGGACTCTTTATACGGTGTAGCGCCCATATATCACACTGCATTAGAAGAGTCCTCACTCATGTGGGTCATTTAATGGAGCTCAGGGGTTATGCAGGATCCTATTCCACGTTCTCACGTCTTTCATGCAGATTTTTGAGCTTGTGTCCTGTGGAATCTGTCTGGAAACATTACTCAGAAATCTCTCAAAAGAATGAATGTGTTTCTGCGTAAAAACAACTCGCTGTTCATATGTTCAGTCTTCTGAGCGGTTTAACTGCTCCAGGTTTTCAAATAGTGACCTGTCCATCCTGCAGGCGCTGTCTGCTTGATAGATGCGCCATACTTAACAATACAAGTAAAGCCTTAGTTCTGTGGGGTTTTTTGGGGGGGGGGGGTTTTTTTTACACTTGTGCAAAAAAGAAGTACTGTACTTGTGTTTTTCATATATGGCTAAATTTCTCCTCCATTGTAGTGTAGATGCCATCTGTGTGCTCTGTATTTTTCATCAGTGCTGCCCATTAAACAGAGGTCTCTACGTTATGTACGGACACATGGTCCTTGAGAAAACATGGACATGTGAACAGCCCCATAGGTGGCTATATATAATAATGGGTTGGTGTACTATCCGTGGAAAATGACTAACTTGTATGTGCAACATGGATGTCTGAACTAAGCCTAAATGATACAGGAAATCTCTGTCTGTCTGTCTGTCTGTCTGTCTGTCTGTCTGTCTGTCTGTCTGTCTGTCTGTCTGTCTGTCTGTCTGTCTGTCTGTCTGTCTGTCTGTCTGTCTGTCTCGTGTTAGCCAGTAGAAAATAAAAAATGGATTGTAAGCGGGCATCTTTTTGTAGTAAAGGTTGTAATTTCCATGCCGCTCCCCTTAGCACCTCCAGATTTGGATTGTAGATGCCCACTAGAGGTACCTGGTTATTTTCTTTGTAATGTAGCAGGTGATTCCTCGATATCCGGTGGCTCTTGTAATCTGTTTTTCACTTGTTCTTGGTTGGTAGCCCTGATTATAAAAAGGTCTTTCTAAGGTTACCAAGGTGTTCATCTCTATCCATGGGGTTGGAACATATACGATTGCATCTGATGGCTTGGCTGTAGACAATAAGTTTTTTTTGTTTTGGATGAAAACTGTCCCATTTAAGGTACCGTATGTTGGATAGTTGATTGAAATTTAGATACAATAACCAATTTTTGCATTAGCCTTCGCTTTTATTCCATTCTTTAATATAACATGTACCCCCAATCGTTGTGTTTAGTACTGTGACCCTGTTGGTAATTGGGTCATAACATGTAGGTGGTAAGTTACGGCCACCCGTCACTAACGGGATCCACAGCCCAATTGGTGTTCCTACAGTCCTGGAGGAGAGTGGAGCCATGCTGCCATTTCTTCTATGCGGCATCAGTGCTGCGCTTCGCACTATGGATCAGGAACATCACTTATGTTCACACATTGTGTTTTTGCAGCGTTTTTTTTTTTTTGTGTGTGCAAATTTTAAACTGCCTTTTACAGTGCCAGCAATGTCTGAGATTTCTGAAATCTCATGCACACATTTAGATTTTTTTTTTTTTCTGACTGAAGTGGAAAACTACTGCATTTTTGCAAACTGCAGCATGTCACTTCTTTCAGCGTATTTTGCAATGTTGTTTTCACCCTTCGAAACAATAAGAGACTTGCTATTTATAGCTGGTCCTGCCATCGATTTTGCTTTCTGCACTGCTGAAGTGTTGCTTTTAGTCACCATCTATCACATAGGACCTATCATACAATCATAAAAGCTGGAGATTGCTAGTAGTCATTTAAGCAGATGAATAACATCACTTTTTTATGTTAGTGAAAGCTGCCGTGAAATCAGAAAAACATGTGAAATTGCACTTGCACCAATCGTGCTGCGGAGTCTGGTGTGGCTGCTCACCTTCGTTTATTTACTATAAAATCAATTTTTTACTTAAAAGGTTCATGTGATCGGCATACTCCCTGCCACACTCCGACTAGATGGGTGCAAACAGTCTAGTTGGAATGTGGCTGGCAGTATGCATAGAACAATCTTGCAGAAACATGATCGCCGTTCCTGACATCAGACTCCTCAATGCGTGCGATGTGAGGATTCACCAGTCTGCAGTTACGATCTTCATGGTGGCAAAGCGAAGAGAATGGTAATTGCTGTAAGTGAGTGTCACATTATCATATCTGATCCGCTATTATTTTTTAGTGTTTTATTATATTGCCCCCTATGAATAAGAATATGGATCTATCATGTAGGAGTATTTCCTTGCTTTTTTAATTCTTACTAGATTTTTATCTTGCTGAATCTTAATATACCTTTTTGTCTACCGCTAATATGGAAGTGAGGGGTTATGTAGTGGAATAAAAAGAAAAAAAAATTAAGCATTTCGCCATTAAATCCCATAAATTGCTCAGAAAAGGGGATGGTTACTGGAAATAAGTGCCTTCTATATAGCCAACCATGCTTTTCTTACACAGAAATGAACTCTGCCACAACACTGCCAGCACACAGTCTATAGGTAATGTACAATGCTTTCTCAGATATTACACTGTTGTACTGACTGACGCTGATTTCTTGGTGCAGTTTATTCAGTTCCAGATTATACTCGCTGGAGAAGGACTGCTCAGTTCTACACAGGAACAACTTCCTCTCTGGGATCTGGCTCCAGTTATGTGAAACCTTGAGAAGACCACCCAAAATTGCATTGAAAAAGTATTTTACTAGGATGGTCTCCCCAGTCACTAAACACACACACATCCGATGAAACGCGTCTGATTTGTCTACCATAGTGTGTAGAAATGTCGCAGCATCTGGTCAGTGTGAAAGATATAAACTACGATGTGTAACATTCTTATTAGTATATATAGTGTTCATTAACCTATTGTTCCTCGGAGTCTGACTGCAAGGAAAAGCCAAGGGTTAGAGACATGCTGGGGTTGAACAGCTGGATAGTGAGAGGTTAAATGTCATTGTATATAGTACTGTATTATAGTTTTGTCCATGAGGGATACTGTGCTGAGGTTTCACATAAACATCCATCTAAAGCTTTGCTAGTTCAACAAAGAAACAAAAGTGTGTGTGTGTGTGGGAGGAATCTAGTTTGTGCTGAATATTATTACATAGTAACATAGTTAGCAAGGCCGAAAAGACATTTGCTCAGCCGGTATTCCATCAGAATAAATCCCCAGATCTACGTCCTTCTAATGATCCTAATAATTGTATGATACAATATTGTTCTGCTCCAGGAAGACATCCAGGCCTCTCTTGAACCCCTCGACTGAGTTCGCCATCACCACCTCCTCAGGCAAGGAATTCCGGATTCTCACTGCCCCAACAGTAAAGAATCCTCTTATATGTTGGTGGAAAAACCTTCTCTCCTCCAGATGCAGAGAATTGCCCCTTGTGACCGTCACCTTCCTTGGTATAAACAGATCCTCGGAGAGATATTTGTATTGTCCCCTTATATACTTGTACATGGTTATTAGATCGCCTCTGTCGTCTTTTTTTTTTTCTAGACTGAATAATCCTAATTTTTCTAATCTCTCTGGGTATTGTAGTTCGCCTACCCCTTTATTCATTTTGTTGCCCTCCTTTGTACTCCCTCTAGTTCAATTATATCCTTCCTAACCATCGGTGCCCAAAACTGTACACAGTATTCCATGTGCGGTCTAACCAGGGATTTGTACAGAGGCAGTATAATGCTCTCATTATGTTCCCTGTAATGGCAGTTGATTATGGTTCCCCAATGATTAAACCCTAATGCAGTCAAAAAATTACCTATGGCTTAAATCTGCTGTTTTGTATTAAATGTATGATTTCATTTTTGGCCAGCGTTTCCCACACTGGTCACTGGGGCTTTCTATGACTAATGTACCGTTTCAGGAAACAACACCTGTACATTAGTCTCAACGAACAGACTCTGACCCTATCTTTTTGTATTGAATCATCAAATGAGTGTGTGCAAAGGTCATTGTGAAGGGAGGGGGAGGTGTGACATTGCCTTTTGTTTGGTGAATTTTTTTCTGTTCTCTCTTTTTAGAGGTGTAATTGTAACCTTGCATCTGCTGATAAGGAGCCTGCTGTATTACTTTTTTTTTTTTTTTTTTACTTTTATAATGGATCATGATCTGGGCAAAAAGTAGGGGTTTTTTTTTTTTTTTGTGTAACACTAAAACCTGACTAAGGCTGGTTTCACACTTGCGTTTTGATCTGCAGCGTTTTGAAAAAAAAAACCGCATGTGGTGAAAAAACGCATGTAAACGCGGCAAAACGCCGTGTTTTTTAGACGCATGCGTTTTTGCATGCAGAAAAAAAAGCGGCGTTTACATGCGTTTTTTCCTGCGTTTGCGTTTTTTAAACGCATGCTCAGAAGTGTGTGACAGCTGCCAATCATCAAAATCAACTAGAAAACCCACTATAAACAGAAATAGCTAGGGTTAGGATCCCTAGTAACCCTAGGGATCCTAACCCTAACTCTGACAAGCCACCCCCCACCATCAAGGTGATAAAGGCATCCTAACCCTAACCCTGACAAGCCACCCCCCACCATCAAGGTGATAAAGGCATCCAAACCCTAACCCTAGGGATCCTAGGGATACATAGGAATTGGCTATTATGTTGACTTGGTGACCAGGACATTCTTCTAATAAAAAGCTTTGTTCAATGTGGACACCCCAAGATATACGGTATTGCTATAGAGTACTAAAAATATAAACTCGTAGAGTATTGACTGTCATATAGGGGTAGGGTTAGGGTTTGGATACCTTTATCACCTTGATGGTGGGGGTGGCTTGTCAGGGTTAGGGGTAGGGTTAGGGTTTTCTTGTTTTTTCTTGTGTTTTTCTATAAAAACGCATGCGTTTTTAACGCAAGCAAACGCATGTGCTTAAAAACGCATGCATTTACATAGACAGCAATGCATTTTTTTGCCGCGAATAAACGCATGCGGTTTTTTTTTTGCGGCAAAAAAACGCAGCTAGAAATTACTACAGGTTGCATTTCTGCAACTGGACGCACGCGTCAAAAACGCATGCGTTGCCGAAAACGCGTCAAAACGCATGCTAAAAAAAACGCATGTGTTTTTAATGTTAAGTATAGGAAAAAAACGCATGCGTTTTTTAGCGCTAAAACGCTGCGGATCAAAGCGAAAGTGTGAAACCAGCCTAGAAAGGTCATTTTCTAATGATGGCCTCCAGGTGAAGGATTTTGGTGACCTCTCCTTAAGGACTAGTTATCAGCTTTAGACTGCTGGGGGGGGGTTCCTGACACATGGCTTTTCAACTGTTCAGCTGTTTTGAGCTCTACTGGTGGCCAGATGTAAAGTGTATGGAAACGGAACCGCGCAGCTCTATGTACTGCTTTACTGTTAGGGCAGTGAGAATCTGGAATTGCTTGCCTGAGGAGGTGGTGATGGCGAACTCAGTCGAGGGGTTCAAGAGAGGCCTGGATGTCTTCCTGGAGCAGAACAATATTGTATCATACAATTATTAGGTTCTGTAGAAGGACGTAGATCTGGGGATTTATTATGATGGAATATAGGCTGAACTGGATGGACAAATGTCTTTTTTCGGCCTTACTAACTATGTTACTATGTTACTGTGGTGGCTGCTCTTGGGTACAGTGGCTCAGCTCCCATTCACTCTAATAGAGGCTCAGCTGCAGTGCTGGAGAAAGGCCCCTGCAGTGTTCAGAGCTGTGCTGTTCCAACCTTGTACACTGTGATCAACTCTTTTTAATCTGCAGTGAACGGATGAACAATGCGGGTTGGGAACCCCTGTAAATCAGGTGCAGACTTTTGCTAGTCCCAGGAAGGAAGTGGTAAAAATGATTGGGAAATTGGGGGTGTTTGTAATATGTAGCTGTGCCTGTGCAATATGCCACAGTAGAACAGCAGGGTTATAGATAACTTGGTGACAAAGTGTATAATTGGTTGAGAAAGGTTGAACTTGATGGTGATAGGACTTTTTATTTTTTTATTTTTCAACCCATGTAATTCTCAATGTCCACTGATGTCCAGGGTCCTGGCTGCCCTGTTTCAGGCCTAGGCTCTATATATGAGTGCCTGTGTCTCTGTGCTGTGTGTGATGGGGACTGAGTGACTGCTCATTGCTAAGCCAACCCCCACCCCGTCTTCGGCCGCTCCTTCAGCCTGCCCTCGTCACACCCTGTGCTGTGCAATGTGTGCCAGTCCTGCCCAGCCACGAAGTACTGGTAGGCAGGTGCGTTGAATTAATGGGACAGCCCCATGTGCTCTGCCATCTGGAAAACGACTGAGTGCTGAATTTCCACGCGCCTGGCATGAGAAGGTTGCCTTACTCCCTTGCATGGGTGGTTTTGTATAGAAAGGAGGTACAGTTCCTTCCCATAAAAGTGCCAAACTCCTTAATAAAGATGTACCTTTCAAGAGAGATTGGGGCAGATTTACATGTGAAAAAGTAGCAACCAATTAGATTGCAGGTAACATTTTTCATAGAAATGTTTTCAACATCTGCACTCTAATTGGCTGACATGAGCGCCTCCCACTTTATTTGCATAAGGTTTGATGAATTCAATGATAGGCCTTTTGGTAGGGAGACCGTTGTTTTATGACAGAACTGAAGGGTGTGCAGGCGATGCTGGTCTATCCAAGAACAGAATTCATTGTCCATTTTTAGATTTTGCCAATTTGTGTTAAATTTTAGGTGTTGCTTCCATACCAAGAAAATCTCATTTAATGGGAACTTGTCACTCAATTCATGCTGCCCAAATATCGGGCAGCATGAATCTGAGCTTGTCTACATGATTGCAGCTAAATATTTTTCTATTAATCTCTCTATGTCCGAGAAGATCTAGTTTGACAAGCTGGCCAGGGACTCTATAGGGAGGAGACTAGTCCAGCTCTGCCCTCTGCCGGATTCTTCCCTCCTTGCCCCAGGTTTCTCATCTGGCGTGAGTATTGGGGTGAGATCTGTCATCTAGCTGAAGCGGGAAGAAGCGTACCAAGGGCGGCACTGGATTAGTCTCATCTCTCCCTTTTAGACCCCAGCTGGCTCTTCAAACTTGTTTTTTTCTGAAATGCTGGCACATTTCATATAAAAGCATACCTATGTTCCGGTCCTTAGTTATTGCATGAATTGAGGGAGAGGTTCCCTTTTAGAATACATGTGAAGAAAAGTTTTCAAAACCCCAAAATTCACTATGAAAATGTCAGGCATTTTGTAAATATTCATATCCATACCATCAATGTTTTCCTCACAAATTTCACACTTTTATAACTCATTTTACTTTTAATAAAGTTAAAAATTACACATTTCCTTTTGTATTTTAGGCAGAAAAAAGATTAAATATATATTTACATTTTTCAAACTTACAAAAAAGAAGGAAAATGGGCCAATACAAAGTTGTGGGCACCCTTGGAGATTTGTGTGCTCTGATAACTTTTACCAAGGTTTCAGACCTTAATGGTTTGGCTTGTCAGGTGATCCAGCCTCCTCTAACCTTGTGCTGAAAAACTGCAGCCATGCGTTTTTCAAAGCAGCTGCCTAACACTCTGAAAATTAAAGTCATGTAGGCCCACAAAGCAGGAGGCGGCTATAAGAAGATGGCAACATGTTTTCAAGTTGCCCTTGCCTGAGTTCGAAATGTAACTAAGAAAAGTTAGTTAAGTGGAAAGGTGGAGGTCAAGATAAGGTCTGGAAGACCAAGCAAAATTTAAGTGAATGCTGCTCATAGGATTGCTAGAGAGGCAAATAACCCATGCTTGACTGCAAAGACCTTGCGATAGATTTAGCAGATTCTGAATAACAGAACAATGTACCACAACTCCAGAGACGCCTGCATAAATATGGCCTTCATGGAAGTCATCAGGAGGAAAACTCTCCTGCGTCATCGCCATAATTTGTGCCAGAAGCATGGAAAAGAACACCTAAACAAGACTGATGCATTTTGGAAACCTGTCTTGTGGACCGATGAGGTTAAAATACAACTCTGTGGTCACATTGATCAAAGGTTTGTGTGTGTTTAGAGAAAAAATGGCACAGCACTTCAGGAAAAGAACTTGCCAACCATTAACCCCCTTAGTGATCACCAATGTCTTTTTACTGATCTGCAATATAAAAGACTAGCATCACCCGACGAGTGACAATTCTGTAGCTGTCGGCTAAATACTATAGCTGACAACTTGCTGCATCAGCCTCGATCAGTGTTGGCACCGACTATGCTTAAATGCTGCTGTCAATAGTGACTATGGCATCTAGATGGTTAATAGTGTGGGGGGTCCCTCTTTAATCCAGTCAGCACTGAGTTCTTGATCGTGCGGTCCTGATGTTTGTCATGGCAGTCCATAGCCAAATAGTGGCCTTAAAGTCTGCCTGCTATAGCGACCTGTTCAAAAGTTATCAAAACTTAGGTGGTAAAAATAACATTTTTCTTTCCTGTCATGCCACTTTGCTTTCTGGTATTCCATTAACCCCTTCATGTGCTTTTCAGGAATTAATGCAATGTTGAATATGTTGAGGGGTGTGGTTTCTAAAATATTATCACTTTTGGGGATTTACAATATATAGGACCCCCAAAGTCACTTAAAAATTGAAGTCCCGAAAAAAAGTTTTTGTAAATCTCCTTGAAAAAATGAAAAATGACTGCCACATTTTTAAACCTTCAAAAATTCTAACAATAAAGCATTTTCAAATGGTTCTGATGTAAAGCAGGCATGAGGGAAACATTTGTTTTTGTGTGGTATGACTATCTGAATTAAAAGGATAACAATTCAAAGTTTGAAAATTACAATTTTTTATTTTTTTTTGTCAAATTTATGTTTTTATAAATCAACGCAAAATATAACAATCTAAATTTAGCATTATCATAAAATGTTGTTTTTTTCGTGACACAATCTCAAAATCAATAGGATATGATGAAGCATTCCAGAGTTATTACCACATAAAGTGACACTGGTCAGATTTAAAAGAATAAAAATAAAAAAAAACACAGCCAGGTCACTGAGGGGCTAAGCATGGGGGGTGGATTAAAAAAAAGGTGACCTCAGAAGGCGCAATCTGAAGGTATTACAATGGCCCTCACAGTCCACCGATCTGAACATCATTGAAAATCTGTGGAAAAACCTCATAATAGCAGTGTATGCAAGACGACCTAGGAATCTCTCAGAACCGGAAGATTTTTCCAAGGAATAATGGATAAAAATCCCTGAAATAAGAATTGAAAGACTCTCTTGTCTGGCTACAAAAAGCGCTTACAAGCTGTGATGCTAGCTAGGTACTTAACCATGCTGGGTGCCCAAACTTTTTTTTTTTTTTTTGCATCAGCTCATTTTCCTTTTTGTAAATGTAAAAATGTAAAATATGCGATTATTTTTGAAAAAATACAAAGGAAATGCGTCATTAACTTCAGGCCTTTTTAGGGATCATCTTCAACAGTAATTTTGACCTGGGGTGCCCAAACTTTTATATGCCACTATGTGATGCATTTTCTGATCATCAGTCTCCCTTTACAATGACGAATTCTACTTTTGGTTGTCTAATATCTTGTCTACAAGTCTGTTGGCTGATTTTTTTTTTTTTATTTTTTTTTGTGTGTGCATGGAGGGGTGGGATGAATCTTCAGTAAAAATCCATATTGGAATTGACAGGTAGCACATCTGACTTATATTAAACCTACATCCACGTAGTTGTTGCTATAAGTTACTTTATGTGGGTACTGTCCAGGCATATTACATTGACCAGTCCTTTTGCATATGCCACCTCGAAATCAAATAGATGGGGGTCTAGCACCCCCCAAAAAAGCAACTGTTCACTCCCACAATAGGCAGATTGAAATATTAAACGGAACTGAACAGCACAATACGGCTCAATGTGTAGCGGTCGATGCCAAGAGCTACAGATCCGCTTCTGTTCTCTCCTAATCTCTTCCACGTTGGAAGCTAATAAACATGTATTCACATTAAGACATTATTGTAATTGCACCTAAAGACAACAGAAGGCAATGATGATGTCTAGAGGTCCAGTCAAGTGGTAAGTTCCTCTTGTAAGTCTTGCCCTACTTCCAGTCTGTAATATACAGAGCAAGGATTAAACGTAACGTGTAATATGGAGAATTCTCCAGCAGTGCACAATTCTACAAGGACAAAGCCAAGACTCTGCTAATGGCATTTGGTCGGTCACCATGGAAATTACAAATTCTTGGCTGGTGCCCATCTTCAGATTCTTTGTGGATCTCGATGCCTGAGGCTCAGATTTCCGAATACCTGGGAGTGCAGACTAAGAAACACTAGCAAGAAGCCTTTTACACAGGAGTCTTGGGTTCTACACTTTTTAGAAGATTGTTTCTAGTGGAGGATGAAGTGCCTCATGGGGGGCTCTGTAAGGTGATAATCAGGACCCTTGAGATGCGTGTCCAGAGTAGCAAATTTTTTTTCTAAGCCGCATTTGTTAAGTTTTGATACTCTAGGTTTGCATAGGCTTTTTTCAAAAGGAGCAGATGGGTGTGGCTATAATTTAATCCAGAAATCTGGCCTAAATTATCAAATCTGCGGTTTGGCATAGATTTAATTCACTGAGTCACACGGTCCAAATATTTGCCAACTCTATGTGCACCTCTTAATAAATGTGGCACATCACACTCCAGCAGACTCTTATGATCAAGACTAGTGTATAAAAAATCCCCCTCCAAGTGTGTAGATGTTGTGGATTTGGGGGCTATAAATATCAATTCAATTCTATTTCACAAGGAGATTGTAGGAAATAGTGAATTTCAGTTAACAGCCGATTGGATATTTATGCAAATTTAATTACAATTGCTTTTGATTTTTGTGCCAGTTTCCTTGCGGAAACCTAGCCTTTTGACATGTTTGGAAAAGGCTAAGGATTTATGATCACTGTTAGAACGATAAGCCATATTGTCCTGGCAAGTAAAAATCTATACTCCCAGCCAGAGTATATTTCAACGCTTACATACCCTCCGGTCCTGGGCCAGAAACCGGCAAAAACCTACAGTGCACGCACTGGGGAGATTCATGTGTCTGCAGTCACTGCAGATTTGGACGGGACAAACCCTTTAAAACTGTCAGCAGGCTTTTGATATGTAATCTGAGATGTAGGGGCGGAGAGCCTGATTCCAGCGATATATCACCTAGTGGACTGCTTGGTATAGTTTTGATTGAATCCCTGTTTTCCTGTAGATGTAGCAGTGCTATGAATGCTGAGCTGTGTATAACCCTACCCACACCCCTGATTGGCAGCTTCTTGTGTTCAGTGCATTGTCAGCAAGCTACAGATCAGTGGTGGGAGTGGGGTTATTCAGACTAGCTGGACTGGACTGCATGTGACATCTAGTCCTGCAGTGATGATCTCTACCCCTACATTTTGCTGCTCTAAGATTACATAGCAATAATCTATGAACATCAGTGTATACCTGGAAGGCTCGTCATCTGTGGCCTAATTTTTGTTCAACTTGTTGTGGAAAAAAATTGCAACTTTTGGTGTTTATCAGCACTGGCAGAAGCTGCCAACTTTTTGAAAAGTGGAGTTTTTCAGAGAGTGGGCGAGGCCGATAAATTCATCATAATACATCACAACAGTGGCCGAAAAGAAAACCAAAATGTTCTGCTGTCCCTCACTCTATTTTAAGTTTCTTAAACTGGTGCACGTCGGCTGAAAGATGAGCCAAAAGCTTTAAGATCCCGTACCTCTTAATGAATTTGATAAATTTTTATTGTGGTGGACCCTTCATTAAGGTTATTGTAAAATGTGACCAGTTTTAGTGGTTCCATAGTACAAGAGTAGTGTATTTACAGAGGGTACGGAAAGTTATTCAGACCTTTACATTTTTCACTGTTTCATTGCAGCCATTTGGTAAATTCAAAAAAAGGTTAATTTTTTTCCCATTAATGTGCACTCTGCACCCCATCTTGACTGAAAAAATATAGTAATTTTTGCAAATTTTATTAAAAAGGAAAAACTGAAATATCACATGGAATGAAGTATTCGGCTCCTTTGCTCAGTATTGAGTAGAAGCACCCATTTGAGCTAGGACAGCCATGAGTCTTCTTGGTAATGATGCAACAAGTTTGTCACACCTGGATTTGGGGATCCTCTGCCATTCTTCCTTGCAGACCCTCTCCAGTACTGTCAGGTTGGATGGTGAACGTTGGTGGACAGCCATTTTCAGTTCTCTCCAGAGATGATCAATTGGGTTTAGGCCAGGACTCTGGCTGGGCCAGCCAAGAACGGTCACCGAGTTGTTCTGAAGCCACTCCTTTGTTATTTTAGCTGTGTGCTTAGGGTTATTGTCTTGTTGGTAAGTGAACCTTCGGCCAAGTGAGGTCCAGAGCACTCGAAGAGGTTTTCATCCAGGATATCTCTGTACTTGGCTGCATTCATGTTTCCTTCAATGACAACCAGTCCTGTCCCTGCAGCTGAAAAACACCCCCATAGCATGATGCTGCCACCACCATGTTTCACTGTTGGGATTGTATTGGGCAGGTGATGAGCAGTGCCTGGTTTTCTCCACACATACCGCTTAGAATTATGACCAAAAAGGTCTATCTTCATCTCATCAGACCAGAGAATCTTAGTTCTCATAGTCTGTTGTTTTTTTTTTTTTTTCTTTAGCAAACTCTGTGGGCTTTCATATTTCTTACTTAGGATAGGCTTCCGTTGGGCCACTCTGCCATAAAGGCCTGACTGGTGTCGGGCTGCAGTGATAGTTGACTGTGGAACTTTCTCCCATCTCCCTACTGCATCCATGGAGCTCAGCCACAGTGATCTTGGGGTGGTTCTTTACCTCTCTCACCAAGGACTTTCTCCCACGATTGCTCAGTTTGGCTAGACGGCCAGGTCTAGGAAGACTTCTAGTGCTCCCAAACTTCTTCCATTTAAGGATTATGGAGGCCACTGTGCTCTTAGGAACCTTGAATACTACAGAAATTCTTTTGTAACCTTGGCCAGATCTGTTTCTTGCCACAATTCTGTCTCTGAGGTCCTTGGCCAGTTCCTTTGACCTCATGATTCTCATTTGTTCTGACATGCACTGTGAGCTGTGAGGTCTTGTATAGATAGGACTTGATTTGGAAAAGCACACACCTATCAGTTTAATTAAACATAGATGGACTCCAATGAAGGAGTACAACCATCTCGAGGATCACAAGCAAATGGACAGCATGTGATTTAAATATGAGTGTCTGTGCAAAGGGACTGAATACTTATGACTTTGATATTTCAGTTTTTCTTTTTATTAAATTTGCCAAAAAATTTCTACATTTCAGTTTTCTTCAGTCAAGATGGGGTGCAGAGTGCACATTAATGGGAACAAAATGAACTTTTTTTGAATTTACCAAATGGCTGCAATGAAAGAGTGGAAAATTCAAAGGGATCTGAATACTTTCTGTACCCAGTGTTTATAAAGCTATAGTTTTTTTTTTTTTTTTTATACTCTTCTCAAAATATTTGACTTTGCTTGCTAGCAATTAACTTTCTTTAGTGTTCAGGCTGCCTCGTTTCTACATCAGCCCCACAAGCGGAATGGAGCAGCAGCTCATGTGTTCCTCACTACGGGACTCTGACTTGTCAGTCACCTGTTTATCATCTGTCTTGTGGGAGCGACCCCTTTTTAAGGCTAAGGCCTTACGACGCACGACGCAATGCGTCATACTGACGTAATGCGTCGTACCGACGCATGCTGTGAAAAAAAACACAACGGAGGCAGCGGATGCAGTTTTACAACGCATCTGCTGCCCCATTGTAATGTCCGGGGAGGAGGGGTTGGAAATGGCGGACACGACGCACAAAAAAAGTTACATGGAACTTTTTTGGGGCCGACGGTCCGCCAAAACACGACGCATCCATTGCACGATGGATGCGTCGCTAATGCAAGTCTATGGAGAAAAAACGCATCCTGCGGGCAACTTTGCGGCATGCGTTTTCCTCCAAAACGATGCATTGCGACGTGCTTCGTACGACGCTAGTGTGAAAGCACCCTAAGTTCATACTATGCATTTTTGCTGCGTTTTTTTATGCTAATCTTCAGCTGCATTTTACCATACCAGCGAAGCCTGAGATTTCAGAAATCTCGAAAAAAACATATATAGAGAAAGCATCACTGCATGTCATGCACACCATCCGAGTAATAACAATATATGAACAAAATATGAAGAAAATATATATATAATTTATTAATGCACTTAAAACACACCAAACAATGAATAAAACATACTTAAAAAACTGACACAAAACATGACAGGTTGGGTCATATACAAAATTGGCAGCCACCAAAACCTAGCTAAACTGGCTCATGTGGTAATATCCCGTGTGGCCATAACAGGGTGGAGGCCACTAGTGGGGATCCAATGAGGGAAAATAAATATATTCCCACAAATACATGGCCTAAGCTAGACAGGAAACCAAGGTCCTAGAATAAACAGGACAAAGGAAAGGCAATCAGCCATATGAACAGCACCAGTAGCGGCTCCTATGAGATCACAAGGTGCATACAACCTGATGTAAACCGATATCCCACGCGTATCGCCCGGCGGACCGGGCTTCCTCAGGGCATGTGTGAAAAGGCACAAGCATATGGTTTATATACAACAAAATAAATGACAAACAAAATACCGGTGTGTGTGGCCCGGCCAACCGGAAGGAGCAGGAGGATCGCGCAATCATGTGACATGGCCGAGGCTAATGGGCGTGAGGCTGGCACATACCGTAGGGCTGAAAGCACCGCCTCCTCTCCAAAGAAACAGGAGCCGGCGCCTGCGCAGACCTCAATAGCAATCCGCATAGACGCTGCGGCCAGCGCCATGGTAACTAGCGGGGCCCAGAGTACCACCCTCCTAAAGAGAGTAGGGGAGCGCCTGCGCAGAGATGAGATCACCACCAGCATAAGTGCTAGCGTCTGTACCGTGGAAACCGTAAGACACTCATAAGAGCCGGAGAAACCTAAGCCCCAAATACGAAGCCGGAGGAAACAGTTGCCCATGTAGGGATGGTAGAAAAATATTGCAAGTAAGGGACGCACCGCTACTGTACTACCAGTGGGTGCATCCAAACCAAGGCCCCTGACCGAAGGTACCAAATGGATGATTAATTATAGAAATAAATACAAGAAAATAGAAACCCTCTCACAGACATGGGCAAATAGCCTGGTGATCCCCAGTAAATATATAGATCGAAGCCTCATATAGTCTATGAAAAGATGTAAGCCGACAAGCAAGAAGGAGCACGCATAAACCCAAATGGTCCCAAAGGGAGATCTTTTTGTATGTATATTAATATACCATGTATAACCAGTCATACTTCAAACACTCTCCGGAGAGTTCACAACCAACAGCCACATACACAAAACACACAATGTAAACACATTAAGCATCAGTCTAAAATAATTTGAACCAACTTTATTATCCCATGATATAAGGGTATGTATATTAGTATAAAAAATACGTCAATATAATTTACTTTCAGAAATCTCGTGCGCACAGATTTTTTTTTTTTGTCATCAGTATTTTGCGCTATGCATGTTTTTTGGTTGCAGCGCATGTCACATCTCTCAGGGTTATGTGTTTTTTTTTTTTTTGTTTTTTTTTTAGCGGTTTTCACCCATTAACTTGGATGGTGAAAAACACGTTACAAATGCAGGTATCATGTTTTGCTGCATTTTGTGTCAAAACCCAATTCAATGGAATAGTGCATTTTTTTTCCAGCAATAAACTTTCAGCATGCACAAGAGGCAAATCTAAAACCACACAACGCGCTGAAAAAGTGCCTAGTGTGAACTTACTGTAAAGGTACCTTCACACTGAACAACTTAACAACGATAACGATAGCGATCCGTGACGTTGCAGCGTCCTGGCTAGCGATATCGTTGTGTTAGACACGCAGCAGCGATCTGGATCCTGCTGTGATATCGCTGGTCGGAGCTAGAAGTCCAGAACTTTATTTGGTCGTCAGATCGGCGTGTATCGTTGTGTTTGACAGCAAAAGCAACGATGCCTGCAATGTTTTACAATGGTAACCAGGGTAAATATCGGGTTACTAAGCGCAGGGCTGCGCTTAGTATCCCGATATTTACCCTGGTTACCATTGTAAAAGTAAAAAAAAAACAAAAAAAAAACACTACATACTCACCTTCTGATGTCTGTCACGTCTCCCGGCATCCGCGCTGCTGCTCAGTTTCCTGCACTGAATGTGTCAGTGCCGGCCGTAAAGCAAAGCACAGCGGTGACGTCACCGCTCTGCTTTAGGGCCGGCGCTTACCCAGTGCAGGGAAGCGGACGCCGGGGGACCCGACAGACACCGGAATGTAAGTATGTAGTGTTTTTTTTTGTTTTTTTTTTTTTTAACATTTACACTGGTAACCAGGGTAAACATTGGGTTACTAAGCGCGGCCCTGCGCTTAGTAACCCGATGTTTACCCTGGTTACCTGGGGACTTCGGCATCGTTGGTCGCTGGAGAGCCGTCTGTGTGACAGCTCTCCAGCGACCACACAACGACGAAACAGCGACGCTGCAGGGATCGGCATTGTTGTCTATATCGCTGCAGCGTCGCTTAATGTGACGGTACCTTAACTCAGGGGAATAATTTTGTTTGGCTGCTTTGTCTATTCGGTGTTTGCAGTCTTCTGGATTCCACACCCCGTCTTGTGTCCACTATGCTTCACCTTTAATTTCTGCTTGGCTTAGTGGTTTGGGATATGAAAATGTCCTTATTTAAATAAAGATGACAAACCGTATTATTTATCCCTAGTATGGTTCACAAACTAATTTGGACCTAATCTTAGACCAGAATTAACCAGTCATAATTTTGGTATCTGGGTGGAAACCATATTACTCAGAAGAAAGCCATGCAAATACACAGAGCTCGTAGATGTCACATACTGATCTTCTGGTTGGGTTTGTTTGTGTTTTTTGTCCCTTTTTTCTTCAGTGTTGTGTACCCATTTTTGATCCATGTCACTTCTTCAATCCTTTTTCCCACCCATTAAATAGTATTGGGTGCAAACGGTGGTGTTTTTGTTTTTTCTGCGGCTTTTTTTTTCTCCTTTACTGGTCCAATGACTTGTATTGGAGTTCGATCCGCCACAAACAAAGAAATATATATATATATATATATATATATATATATATATATATATATATATATATATATATATATATATATATATATATATATATATATATATATATATATATATATATACTCACACTCTAAAGCTATGTGCACACGACGCGGATTTGCTGCAGATCCGCACTGTGATGTACATACAGTACAATGTTAGTTAATGGGGGGGGGGAGGAAGATGTGCAGGTGGTGCGGAAAAATCAGTGCGGAATTGCTCCGGATTTCAAAGAAGTGCATGTCACTACTTTTGTGCGGATCTGCGGCTGCAGATTTTGTGCAGAAAATTCTGCACCTCTTTTCCTACGTGTGCACATAACCTAACGCATCAGGTATTCTAGAATATGTATGTAGTTTATTTATGAAGATTAAAGAATAATGGAATGAATACACAGGATTTTCTGGGAAAAATATATACATTATCATTAAATTTTATTGCTCATAGAACTTAATACAATTGAACGAAATTATTAATCAGATCAACAAAATATATAAACCATTACATGAATATCTAACTGTCTTGAACGTGTTCAGTAAATGTGAGTGAACTGTGGCACTGTGACTGACAGAACTTATTCAGTAAACGTGAGTGAACTACGTCGTGCTGGAAGTGGGGGTTAAATCCCGCTCCAATATTGCTGATTGGTCGCCTTTTTTTTTCTTTTTCTCCTTAGACAGTGAGTCTGCTAAAAACACATTTGAAAAGGCACATTCAATGTAATGATCTCTCTGCAAAAATAATGTCTAGCATATGTACAATACAACCTGCCATGTGATAGAGCCCTTAGTGTGGATTCACACAGGCCATAATTTTGTGTTGCATGAGGATTTTGCTGCAGATTTGCAGGGGAAATGATAGGAGCTGATCTGCAGTCCCCGGGGGATGGCTGATTTGGGGATGTGCTGGGTGTCAGACGCACGTTCTGATATTGATGACCTATCCGTAGGATAGAATGATAGTAAAACCCTGTGGTCAGTTCAGTGTGTATTGGGGAGCCCCTTTTAACATGAGGCTTTTCTTGCCAAACTCCATCTCCTGAGATCCCTGGCGAATGGCTGATTCTGGTCTGTGAAGTTGCTGCCGACTGCTACAAAAGAATGTTTGTCGTGACACAAAATGAATAGACGTTAATGTAAGATTTTAACCGATTGAGACAAGCCCTAGGAAGGACTAATGAGCAGGGGTCCTCTGTTCCAAGCCCCCTACATGCCACAAGAAGCTTCTTGGATCTTGCCCCCAGCGACTTGTGTTGTGGAATCCTTGGCTCCTCTACAGTGACTGATTCCTCCACTTCTGTCTTTTCCACACAGAATAGTCCTGGTTTCTTGTGCGCTTGTTATACCTTCATATTGAATGTGTGAAGACCTCTGACTCTCCTTAACCTGAAAATGGATTGAAGTTGTCATTGCATGTAAAGGATTGTGGAAACTGACATTTCTAGGTGTGCGCTTGGTGGATCAGGGCTGATATTACAGATCCTACAGTAATGAGCCGCTGCCCCCGCAGTCCTCTGCACCTTCTGCCAGATTTTGACTCTTGGAATGAATATTATTTAGGATATAAAACAAAAAGTCAAATTGTGGCTGAATCGTATGCTTTTTGTTAAGATCCTGATTCTAACGGCCTGTCCTTGTGTTTCTGCAGCCTCTGATAACAGCCAGCGATTTCAAGAAACCTGCTTTGCATTTGCATTAACGCCACAACAAGTCCAGCAAATCAGCAGCTCAATGTAAGTGTCCCCCTTTCCTTCCAATTCCCAGCCTCCCTTTCTCTTCCTGCCTCCCCTCCCCCTCCTCACGCCTCTCACTTGGCAACTGCACTCCCCTATTGAAATCCATGTGCTTGATGGAGGCTGGAGTTACATCTGTGGCTGATGGTGAATTAAGTGTTGTATTGGCACAGAGTTTGAGGTGATGGGGGGCTGCCAGGGTGGGCGCCATATCCTCTTCTAGTTAACTGTTTTGTGGCACTTGGCAAAATCGTTCACATCCGATTTTCTGTATGAACAAAGAACTTTCTTGAAAAAACCTTTAACTGCAAATGACCATTAATGGTGTGCAATCAGCAAAAAGTGTTTTATTGCAAACCATAGCAATTTTAGGGCTCAAACTTCCCCTAAAGTGACCTTTTTGTGTATACAATGCCCCAATTGCTTCCTGTCACAGACCTTCACCTCCGCATCTTGCACAGTACCACCTTCCCTTCAAGGGACACCGTAAGGTCGCTCTGAATGGAAAGGACAAAGTGTGATGTAAAGGACTGTATAATTAGCCTGTCTGGAAATAATCTTATGCCCAAAAGCTCTGTGGAAAAGTGGTCATAGGAAGAAAGGTATTGGTGAAATCGCTGATTAGACTCGTGGCAAAAGTAGAGACGCGAGAAAAGCTAAAAAGGTCCTCTAGTGCAATCAGCGCCACAGAGCTTGGCTTCCTCTGACCCTTTTAAAAAGGGTTGTCCACTACTAGTACGACCCCTTCTGAACCCATATGTTTCCCCATAGTAAAATAACATCTATACTCCCCTTCCCACAATTGCAACTATGACTTTCTCTGGGTGTCTTCATTTATTTGAAGGAGGCTATAGGGATTGAGTGACATAATGTCACGCGATCCCTGGGACAGCCAGTGCTGATGGTGCTGGCATCAGAGGCGAGTACGTCTTTTTACTGGAAGGTAAAATAGGAACTGAGAAAGGGGTTCTCAGAGTCATGGACAACCCCTCTAAGAGGCCGAGAACCCTAAGCTCTGTCTTGCTGTTTGCACTGGAGGACCATATTAGTTTTACTCTCTTCTGAGAAGGGTTGTTAGTGTAGCGCACCCACCCCTTTAGTGCTTTGACATGCTTTACTACATGCAGCTATACATTTCCTTTAGTTGACTCTTGTATGAGGCCATCACTAAAAATCTCCATTGGGATAAGTGTTCATTACAGACAGGCTAATGTGTATGTATTTTTAATTACTTGCGTTATAAGGGATGTTCATTTTAGATAACCCATTGGTATATACGGTGTTCTGGATGTCCCCCAATCAGGATCCTCCTCTTGGCCAGTATATAGAGCAGTTTCAGCAAGGGCCTCTTGCCCTGGAGGACTTGCATTACACACAATCCATTGGTGTGAATGGGCACCGTGTGCTGCTTCATTTCTCTGGAGGTGCTGCTGCGGGAAGAATTAACCCTTTTTTAGGTCATCCAGACATCAGTTTTCCACGTACGAGTTTGATTTGCTGTTTTCACAGAACTCTTACCTATTCTAGTTTGTGGCTGCTCACGTGTCCGTATGTTTTTATAAAATCAATGGTTCTCACAAAATCAGAGACTTGATATGAGAAGGTTGAGACCTCCTACATGGTTCTCCCCCCCCCCCCCCCCCCTTCCTTCCACATCTGAGATTGTGATCAATCTGATGGTAAAAACTGACCCTGACCAGACCCTTGGTGGCACTGATCAGAAACTCGGCCTTTTTTTTGTGCACAAGGAAACAGGTGTCTGAATTATCACTCTACTGACAGGTTTCTCCTAAGATTATAGCTGATCGCTGTTCAGCATGAGTTTTTAGCGCATCAAGGAACCCTTCTGACAAGTAGAGATTGCCCACATTGGAAAACCCTTTTTACTGTTTTTTATTCCTTTGTTTTATTTTTCAGAAACTCAAAATGTTGTATCTTTCCTTTTTTGCAGGGACATCTCTGGAACAAAATGTGACTTTACAGTTCAAGTGCAGCTAAGGTGAAGCTCTGTCTATATTTTGGGTTTGTCTTTAGATTCCAGTGTCGACATCTAATCTTGTACCTTTCCCTATAGGTTCTGTCTGTCAGAGACCAGTTGCCCTCAAGAAGACCATTTCCCACCAAACCTGTGTGTAAAAGTCAATGGAAAACCCTGTAATCTGCCGGTAAGTGCGGCTTCTGCTCAGTGCTTGTCTTACTCCCCCTTTGTCTTCCACTTAATTTATGTTCCTACTCCTGTTACAGGGTTATCTTCCGCCAACCAAAAATGGGGTAGAACCAAAGCGACCAAGCCGACCAATCAACATTACCTCACTTGTACGACTCTCTACAACCGTTCCGAACACCATTGTGGTGTCGTGGACAGCGGAAATTGGACGTGTAAGTTAGCAGACCTGGAAGTTTTCTGTTCTAGATAGATACATAGCTTATAGTTTCATTTTTATTTTTTTAAATCCTTAAAAATTGCCTATTATTTTGGCAGGCAGTGCAGGTCCTCAGTCTCTTTTGGAGTCGATGCAGTAGTTAGAGGGGTGGTGGTGTTTGCAGCTACCTGTCCTAGGTTTGCGTTTCTTGCTCTAAAGCTGGGACTGGTTGAAACACAAAATCCATCTTAGGCCCGGGTTCAAATTAGCGTTTGCGGACTTCTTTCCTTAACTCCGCCTACTTCCGCAAGCATCGTGCGTACCTATCTTTAACATTGTGTACGCAGGGACATGCGTTGTATGCAGATGCGTCCACGTGCGTTGTTTTGACGTGCCCGCCGAACGCAACATGTTGCATTTTCTTGTGTTCGGCGGGCACGTCAAAACGACACACGAGGACGCATCCGCATACAAGGCATTTCCCTGCGTACCCAATGTTAAAGATAAGTACGCAGGACTCATGCGGAAGTAGGCGGAGCTAAGGAAAGATGTCCGCAAAACCACACTGCGGACTCAAACGCTAATGTGAACTTAGCCTTGTAAACCTTTTGATTGCTACAATCCTTTCCCACGGCATGATAAATAAGCAGGGATTCCTTCCTTTCTTTAATTAGGTCACTGGACTTCTCAGTGATCCATTTGGAGACTTCAGGATTTTTGTGCCTCTGTCCTGGGTGTTTGCAAAGAGCTTTAGGCCCGTCTGTTCTGTTTGGCTCCTGTTAGGGCACACAGCAGCCTGTGTCATAGCTATGTAATGTACTATTGTACACAAGGATGTTAATACATTGTAGGTTTGAGATGGATGTAAGAGAATGTTCTCATGGGATTAAAAAATGTAATAGAAAAATGCAAAAAAAATTATTGGAAGCCATACATTGCTAAAAAGGTTTATCCAGACTTTTTTTTTTTTTTTTTTACTATGGATCTAAGAACAGGCCAACATCATGCTGATTGACAGCCGACTCCCCACTGCCTAACTGCGGGGAGCCAGCTGTTTAATCAGTATGAGGTAAGCAGTCATGCCCTGTCAACAGAGCAGCCCTGTCGTAGAGCAGCTGACTGGCCAGCAGGAGCGGTTGGGGACCACTCGGAGCCCGCGCCAGATTTTTTAGGCCAATAGTAAAAAAAATAAATAAATAAAATGACTGTCCTGGAAAATCTTTTTAAAACAAATCAAAATGCCATATTTTTTCCTGCGTCACTACTGCAAAAGTTACATAAATTTTTAAATGGTAATTTGATATGTACCGTCCAACTGGCACCAGAAAATTACAATTTCTTTAGCATAAGACAAACTTTCTGTGGCTGCTGAAATGTATAGATTGTCATGAGACAGGTTAGTTTTGGCCTACTGATGAGCTGGTGTAGTGATGGTAATCCTGCTCCGTATGAGAGGACTTGCCGGTTCTGACATTTATTGTGTTTGGCTGAAGAGCCATTGGGGCGACATGATTGTCTGTGGGATTATGCGTGAACACCTCTTAAATCTGGACAGGATACCGCAATGCCAATGAGCCCATCCGGCTCAGGATATGCTATATACCCCTTATATCGGGAAGCGTCCAGAATCCGCAGCGCCTGTGAGTGCACAGCAAGTTTTGCTGGGAATCTGGTGATAAATCCTACACTACCTGCTTCAGGTCAGAGATTTTCACACAGCAGTGCGGCTCTCCTCTCTGTGATTTGTCAGTCAGCAGAGATGCTTAATGACGTCCCTTTTTGACCCTTCGATGTGAGCTGCGTCTTGAAATGCATAGAAACAAAAAGGGAAAAAATAGACCCAAATAGTCCTCATCATTACACGATACAGGGCTTTAAAAATGTGACCTTGTTGATAAGCTCACTAAAGTTTGTGAAACGTCCGCTTTTATTAGGCTGACATGCCTTAGAGGAGCATCTATAAGGGGACGTCCAAGGGTAGGGTTTAGGCTGTAGACATTAGGAGCTAGGAACCTCGGTCTACATGCTACTTTTGGATGTACCCATCTACCCCATGTCAGCCTAATAGAACCCATTTGCCTTTGTGCCATTATCAGTAACTGGCCATTTACCAACCAGTATGTTGAAATTACCATAACTTGTCCAAGTTACCACTAGTTTCCGTTTAAGATGATTTATAAATGAATCTATTTAGCTCCCATTGTGATGGGTCACCTCATTGGACTTCTGTGACAGTAGACCCCAATGTAGTGCCATAGTCTGCGCAGAGCCTTACCTAGTGTAATAGACACCTAGGTTCAGTAAATGTTGCGAGGATGGCTTCACTGAACTCTGGTCTTCTTGCAGAATTTTTCCCTGGCTGTATACCTGGTGAAGCAGTTGTCTTCAGCCATCTTATTACAACGACTGCGAGCGAAAGGAATCCGCAATCCAGACCATTCCAGAGCACTCAGTAAGTTGTGCATAGCGTCCTAGCGACTGCAAAGCGTATTGCCCCTTACTGCCTAAGGTGACAGGACAGACTAGATATTATACCTTTTAGGATAAAAGTTGTCTAGACCAGATGTATTAGCAAAACAGAATGCGGTTTGTCCCTATAGTTATATCTTGTGTTTGTAACGTTCTTTCTAGTTAAAGAGAAACTCACAGCTGATCCAGACAGTGAAATCGCAACCACAAGTTTACGGGTTTCTCTTCTGTGTCCGGTAAGAACGTGGGCCGTGGGCTCAGTGCTTTGGCTGCTTTGATAGCCTCTTTATTAGAACAGTTACACAAGGGAGGTCTGGGATTAGGGTTATAAGTCTGAAGTGTTCACACACAACTCCCCAGCCTGCCACCCTCTATCGGTGCCAGATCTGTTTTTTGCACGGAATATGTGCGCCTACTGTACCCACACTGCTATTACCTCCTGTCTTGTCTAGCTATAAATAACAGTACAGACTTTCTTTTTAGTCCATGTTGAGAAATAACATATGTCCATAGCTCGGGGTCTGAGCTCAAAAGTAGATGGGTCCCCTGCATGCATCCTGGCACGGCCATACCGGTGTGGGGACTGACACCTGGGAAGAACACTAGTAAAGCATGTTGTTGGTTTGCATTCCAGCTGGGAAAGATGCGTCTGACCATCCCCTGCCGATCGCTCACCTGCTCCCACCTGCAATGTTTTGATGCCACATTGTATATACAGATGAATGAGAAGAAGCCCACTTGGGTGTGTCCGGTGTGTGACAAGAAGGCTCCATATGAGCATCTAATCATTGATGGGTGAGTGTGCTACATACCTCAAAATCTGATTCTTGGGATGAGGCAGAGACGTGCCTTGGCTAGTGAGCCATTACAGAAGGTGAACGTGTGACCATCAAAGTAGCCAGAAGTCACTACCTTCCGAAACATGATTATGGTACTTAAGGCCAATTTCTACACATCCATGTTTCACTGTCTATGGACCTTGGTGCATGGATTGGCCACTTCTCCTGCCCCAAACTCCTCCACCAGCCTCATAGGCATATATCAGGTTGTCGAATTTGGGTGAGGGAACCCATAGCTGGTCCATGGTCAGACCATGAAACATGGATGCCATCCCCTCCTATTTAGGGTCGGTGTCCACTGATGGCTCAGCCACGGTACTTCTGCTTTTTCTAAATCCTATCCCCTCTGAAAGTTGTCTTGTTTCTTTTATTGTACGCTCCCCAAGTCTGAATCACTGACAACCTGCAGTGGATGTCATCTGACACCTCACATCTGACATCTTATAGTGCCTGAAAGATGCCAGATGTAATTGTACTCCCTGCAACTTTTCACAGGGGCCTTGGTGTAACCCTACTCCACATCTTGTATAACTGGCAGTCTGCTAGGTAACCTGACACTCCGCATGTAGGGTTGCGGCACCCATCCTCCACAACCAGGTACACACTTGCAGATATTTAGGTGTGTTATGTTACAAAGCATTGCCATTAGAGGGGGGCTATTTGTCATAATGTCTTTTGGCACCATCTCGGTGTTTGGTCTTTAACAAAAGATTCTCATATTTCTGAACAATTTTTTTTAAAATTTTTCATAAGTTATTTACCCTGGTGAGTAGAAGGTTGTTCACACACAGGAGATCTTCTGTTACATATAGCAATTCTGAATATTAAAGGTGTTTTCCCATCCAACAAAGTTATGGCAGACGGCTAACATATTAGTGGTTGTCTGGTCCAAACTGATAAGTCTGCAGGCGCTCTGTGTGCTGCAGACTTCTGAATCCCCCAGCACACGCACTGTGGGGTGCAAGAGTTTTTCTGGTTTCTGAGTTGGGACTGGAGGGTTGTAGGAGTTACACTTATGCCAGAGCCTGTCCAGTGTATGCGGCCTCGCACTATACACTTGTACTGAGCGAGGCCGTGTCCAAACTAGTGACGTGGCCTTGCACCATATAAGTGTATGGAGCAAGACCACACCCTGTGGGCTGACCCTGGCTGGGAGTATGCATAGCTCGTACATACCCTCCGCTCCCGGCTCAGAAACCGGTGAATGTGTGCACTGGGGGGGATTCCTAAGTCTGTAGTCGCACAGTGCCTACAGACTTATTGATTCGGACCAGACAACCCCTTTATGACCTTGGACGTATCGATACATCCAGGTTGCCTGGTTCTTACTGACTTTAGACGTATGGATACATGTAGATGATTTTTTGCACTCACCGAGGCAGTGCGCGCGATCACCCCATTGTCAGGGGATTCTGACCGTGAACACCCAGCACTCCATGGCATGAGCTGTCCACACTACTCATATCACTTTAACCACCTAAATGCTGCAATCGCAGCATTTAGTGAGCAGGCAAAGGGAAGAGAGCCCCTCTGCCTTTGGATTGGGGACCCCGTGATATCTCGGGGACTTGATGTTGTCATGATGACATCCGGGTCACCAGGCACTAGGAAGTTAATGTATATACTAGAGTATAAGCCGAACCGAGTATAAGCCTACACCCCCACCCCCCCTCCCCCCCAATTTTGCCACACAAAAAACGGGAAAACTTAATGACTCGAGTATAAGCCTAGGGTGGGAAATTCTGCATCTACTGGTAAATTTCAAAATTTAAAATAGATACCAATAAAAGTAAAATTAATTGATACATCAGTAGGTCACGTGTTTTTGATTATCCATATTGAATCAGGAGCCCCATATAATGCTCCATACAGCTTATGATGGGCTCCATATAAACATATGCCACATATAATGCTGCACAAATGTTGATTATGACCCCATAAGATGCTCCATAGACACATTTGCCCCGTTTAATGCTCCACAAATGTGGATTATGGCCCCATAAGATGCTCCATACAGATATTTGCCCCATATAATGCTGCATATGGCCCCATACCGATATTTGCCCCATATAATGCTGCACATGGCCCCATACAGATATTTGCCCCCATATCATGCTGCACATGGCCCCATAAGATGCCTCATACAGACATTTGTCCCATATAATGCTGCACATAGCCCCATAAGATGCTCCATACAGATATGTGCCCCATATAATGCTGCATATGGCCCCATACAGATATTTGCCCCATATAAAGCTGCACATGGCCCCATAAGATGCCCCATACAGACATTTGCCCCATATGCTGTTTCTGCGATTAAAAAAAAAAAAAAAAAAATTACATACTCGCCTCTCAGGTCCCCGGCACTTGCTATACTCACCTTTCCCGTTCCACCGCCGACAGCCGCTGTCTTCCCCGTCCTCTGCACTGACGTTCAGGGTGAGGGCGGCACACACTAATCGCGTCATCGCGCCCTCTGACCTGAGCGTCACTGCAGAGGACGCAGAAGACGCAGCGGCGCTGACGGTGGAATGGGGAGCAGGTGAATATCGCGCACTGCCTTATACTCACCTGTTCCTGGCACGGTCCCTGCATGTCTGTTCCCCGGCGGCAGCAGCTTCTTCCTGTAGTGAGCGGTCACATGGTACCGCTCATTACAGTAATGAATATGCGGCTCCACCCCTATGGGAGTGGAGTCGGTTCCATATTCATTATTGTAATGAGTGGTACCATGTGACCGCTCACTACAGGAAGAAGCTGCTGGCGCCAGGGAACAGATGTGCAGGGACCGCGCCAGGAGCAGGTGAGTATTATCACACATCTCCGCTCCCCCTCCCCTGCCAACCCCTGGATATGACTCGAGTATAAGCCGAGAGGGGGACTTTCAGCCCAAAAAAGTGGGCTGAAAATCTCGGCTTATACTAGAGTATATACGGTAGTTAGATCAGTCACTGCACATGATCTAACTAACTTGGGTCTGCAGCACTGATACATCATAGGTATAACAATGCTTCTGCATTGCTATACCTTACGACTGCGATCAGACTGCAGAAAGTGAAAGTCCCATGGTGGGACGAAGTAGTTAAAAAAAAAAAAAAAAAAGTACAAACGTGTAAAAATATATTGTTTAAAATCACAATGTAATAAAAAATTTTTATTGTACCCATAAATATGATGGGGAGAAAAAACAATAATGGTACACGCTTGGTATTGACGGTCTGGAATGACCCGACCTATAAAACTGACCCAGTAGCTGACCCCTTTAGTGAACACTGTAAAAAAACACTATCCTTTATCATACCGCTGAACAAAAAGTAGAACGAAACTCTATCAACAAGATGTTATTGCAGAAGACGTCATCTTGTCCTGCAAAAAACAAGCCGCCATACAGCTCCATCAGCCGAAAAAATAAGTTATAGCTCTCAAGTACAGCAATGCAAAAATATTTTTTCTATAAAGGTTTTTGTGTAAAAGAGCCAAAACATAAAAAAACCCCACGTAAATGGTGTATCACTGTCATTGTACTGACCCAAAGAATAAAGCCGCCTTATTAATTTTACCATACGCGGAACAGCCTAAAAAGAAAACCTCCTAAAACAATTCCTGAATTGTGGGTTTTTGTTATTTCTGCCTCCTAAAAATCGGATTAGAAAGTGATAGAAAAAAATATCATGAGCCTAATGGAACCAATAAAAATGTGAACTTATCCCACAATAAATAAGCCCTCACATGACATGACTCTGAAAAATTACCGTATATACTCATGTATAAACCGAGTTTTTCCAGCACATTTTTTGTGTGCTGAAAATGCCCCGCTCACCTTATTCACGAGTCATAGTCCAGAAAGCCGGTGGGGGAGGGGGAGCAGCGGCAGGAGCCGGCAGCTGTGGCTGTAACTGTGCTGCTGCTATAGAGAAATAAATATTTAATTTCTCTTATAGCGCACAGTGATGGCTACAGCTGCAGCCGCCGGCTTCCAGAAGACATCATACTCATCCTCCTCCGTGCTGTCGCAGCATCTCGTTGGTCCTGGCGCCAGCAGCTGTTCCTGTGCTTAGTGATCACGTGGCACCGCTCATTAAGGTAATGGAGGCGTGGAGCGCATATTCATTACTTTAATGAGCGGGGCCTAGTTATCGCTCAGCACAGGAAGAGCTGCTGGAAGCCGGAATGAGATGCGGAGGAGGAGGGTGAGTGTGATGTGTTTTTTTGGTTTTTTTTTTTTGTAATAGGAAGCATGCATACTGGGACTGGGGGGGAGCCATGCGTACGACGGCGGGACTGGGGGAGCCATGCATAGCAGGACAGGGATGAGGGGGACAATGCATACCCAGCTTATACTTGAGTCAGTTAGCTTACCCAGTTTTCCGTGGCAAAATTGGTTGCGTCGGCTTATACTAGAGTATAATACGGTTGTTTTGTTGTGTGGTGTTTTTTTTTTTTTTGTTTTTTTTTTTTTTTTTTTTTAAATATTCCTTGGGGCTAAAATAATAATTTTGTGGGGGGAAATGTGATTTTTTTTTTTTTTTTTTCTCTCCTTTTTGGCTTTGCTATAAACTTCTGTGAAGCAGCTGGGGTTTCAAGGTGCTCACCACTCATCTAGATACATTCCTTGAGGGGTCTAGCTTCCAAAATGTCTCATTTGTGTGTTTTATTTTTTTTTTTAATTTTTTATTTTATTTTAAACTGTTTAGTCACATCAGGGGCTCTCCAAATGAGACATGACCCTGGCAGACCATTCCATCAAAGTCTGCATTCCAAAACATCATTCCTGCTTTTTTGAGCCCTGCTGTGCACCCAAACAGTCCTTTCTACCCACATATGAGGTATTGGCATTCTCAGGAGAAATTCCACTACAAATTGTATGGTGCGATATTTCCTGTTACCGTTATAAAAATGTAATATTTTGGGGAAAAACATTTTTGTGGGGATTTTTTTTTTTCTTATGGGTTAACATTATAAACTTATATGAAGCACCTGAGGGTTCAAGGTGCTCAATACACATCTAGAGAAGTTCCCTAAGGGGTCTGAATTCCAAAATGTCACTTGGGGGTTTCCACTGTTTAGGCACATCAGGGGCTCTCCACATGGCGTCCGCTAATTATACTGGCAAATTTTGCATTCAAAAAGTCAAATAGCGCTCCTTTCCTTCCAAGCCCTGCCATGCGCCCCAACAGTGAACTTCTCCCCACTAACGGGGTATTTTCATGCTCGGGAGAAATTGTGCAACAAATATTGGGGTCCATTTTTTCCTGTTACCCTTGAGGAAAACAAAGTGGGTCTAAAGTAAACCATTTTCTGGCAAAGTTAAATGTTACATTTTTTCTTTCCACATAACAAAAATTACTGTGAAGCACCTGAAGGGTTAATAAACTTAATGAGGGGTGCAGTTTTTGGAATGGTGTCACTATTGTGTGTTTTCTTTCATATTGGTGCTTCAGTCACTTCAAATGTGAAGTGTTCCCTAAAAATGGGTTTGTAAATTGTTGGAAAAATGAGAAATCGCTGGTTAACTTTTAACCCTTATAACTTCCTAACAAAGATTTATTTATTTTTTCAAAAAATTGTGTTGATGTAAAGTAGACATGTGGGAAATGTGATATATTTTGTGTGATATATCTCTCTGATTTAAGGACATAAACATTTATTTGATATGACTTGTGATTGTGAAAATTTAGCAATTTTCAAACTTATTTTTTTACCACGAACATAAAGTACAATATGTCACAAGAAACTATCTCCAAATCGGCGGGATCCGTTGAAGCATTCCAGAGTTATAATCTCATAAAGTGACTGGTCAGAATTGAAAAAATATTGGCGCTGTTATTAACTTACAAACCACCTTGGAGGGTGAAGGGGTTACAGAAGTTATCCAATAGAAATAAATAAATTAAAATATATATATATATATATATATATATATATATATATATTAATAACTTTTTTTTTTTTTGCTTAAATCTGTGTAATTGTGTTATCACTGAACGCCATCCTCCCGGCACTCCTATCCTCTATTGGGTTATGTGAATGTCATTCCGAGGATCAATGGTGTGTGTGTGACTCAGAAGTCACTTTTACAATGTAGGCTATGTTCACATGTTGTGGTTTTGGTGCATTTTGTGTTTGCTGTTTTTGTCAGGGGGTACATTTGTCTCTTGTGCCTGATAGTGTAGTGCATAAAAAATATAAATCTGATTCATCTTCCTCAGGTGTTGGCACCAAAAACGCGGCAAAATCTGATACCTGAGTTTTTGCACTACCCATTACTTTCAGTGAGTGAAAAAACACTGAAAGTGACATGCTGCATTTTGCAATAATTGCAGCTTTGTCCGGAACAGTCAGGGAAAAAAACCAAACAAGCTGTGTGCAAGAGATTTCTGAAATCTCATAGACTTTGCTGGTACTGTGAAACGCAGCTGAAAATTAGAACAAAAAAAGCTGAAAAAATGCAAGGTGTGAACATGGCCTAAGTTTATGGACTGTCAGAATGAGGCCTCATAGCTTTACATTGTAAAAGAGACTTCTGGCTTACACACATCCCAGTGAGTCAGAATAACAAGTGACCGTAAAATGTACTGGAGCAGCACTAGAAACAGGGGAGATGACCATCAAGAAGTATACCAACACACTTTGTACACCCGTTTTTTTCATTGTTTTTCACCATCCATTAATTTTTTCAAAGGGTGAAAAATGCTGAAAGTGACTTGCTCCATTGTGCAAAAAACCATGCAAAGCAGAAAATACTGATGACAAAAAAGAGTGCGCACGAGATTTCTGAAATCTGACAGTAGTGCATATAGCTTTCTAATGAGGCTCGAGGTGCATATTTTTTTTTTTGAACAGAAAAATGGCTTAGAAAATGTGTGAAGTTATTGGAACGTAAATGAGCCTGTACCCAGGGGGCTCGCAATCTACTGTAATTTCCCTACCTCTCATCTCTTTACACTAGGGCTCCTGAAGCTGGTTAATTTGAAGCCATATATTAATGACGTTTGTGATGTAAATTTGTTTCCATACGGGTTCTGGCACTATGAAGCCTGATGCTAAAATAGTGTTTAATATTTAAAGATTATTATTTATTTATTTTTTTTATATATATGTATATTTCTAGTCTTTTCATGGAGATCCTAAAGTGTTGCACAGACTGTGATGAAATCCAGTTCAAAGAAGATGGTTCTTGGTCCCCTATGCGGGCAAAGAAAGACGTGCAGGAAGTCACAACGTCCCTAAATGGAGTAGACAGTGAGTACTTGAAGATTTTCCTTCTACGATCATTCATCATTTACAAAATTTTTTCTGAACAAACATAAATACACTGTGTTCCAAATTATTATGCACAAAGAGTTTGAGTGATAAGGTTAGAATTTTTTTGTTTGTCATTTAAACTCATTGATGGTGATGTGTGTCAGGGCTCTTTATATCACTGAAAGCAATTGCAGATACCTGTGCAAATTAGTTTGGCAGGTGTGTCCAAATAAAGGCAAGACTACTTAAGAAGGCTGTTCCACATTATTAAGCAGCCAACATTTTTTGCCAAAATGGGAAAGAAAAAGGATGTGTCGGCTGCTGAGAAGCAACAAATTGTGGAGTATTTAGGTCAAGGCATGGCTACAATCAACATTGCCAAGACACTTCATCGTGATCATCGCACAATCAAGAAGTATGTAGCTGATTCCCAGCACACACGTGTGCGTGCTAAGGAAAAATTGAGGACTCTTTCCAACAGGCAATTGCATAAGGTTGAAAGAGCAGCTGCAAAAATGCCTTGTCATAGCAGCAGACAAGTTTTTGAAGCTGCTGGTGCCTCCAACGTCCCCAGAACAACAAGATGCAGGGTCCTTCAGAGGTGCGTAAGCCATCCTGTCGACCACCTCTATCCACTGCACACAAGCAGAAACAGCTCCAGTGGGCCAAACGATACATGAAGACTGACTTCCAAACTGTTTTGTTCCAAGAGGAGTGCCGTGCAACGCTTGATGGTCCAGATGGATGGAGTGGAGGATGGCTGGTTGATGGACACCCCATGAAAACACGGCTAAGGCGCCAACAAGGAGGAGGTGGAGTAATGTTTTGAGCTGGAATCATGGGGAGAGAGATTGTCGGCCCCTTTATGATCCCTGAAGGGGTAAAGATGAACTCCATAATCTATGTGGAGTTTCTAAAAACACTTCCTGCTATGGTTCAAGAGGAAGAACCGTGCTTTCCGCAGCAAGATCATTTTTATGCATGATAATGCACCGTATCATGCTGCAAAAAACACATCTGCATCTCTGGCTGCTATGGGCATAAAAGAGGAAAATAACAATGGCTGCAATTCAAATAGGTAATTTAGAGAAAATATGAGGAAATATTATTTGCATAATTTGGAACACAGTGTACATAAAAAGCTTAAAGGAAATCTGTCAGTAGGATCAACCCTTTTAATCCATGTGTATGGTCATGTAGGTAGGCCATAGGTAACTAAGTAAAATGATACCTTGATATCTTCAATCTGATATCTTATAAAAAAAACAAACAGTGATTTCTTGGAAATATATTAAAGGGAACCTGTCACCCCCCTCAGGCGTTTGTAACTAAAAGAGCCACCTTGTGCAGCACTAATGCTGCATTCTGACAAGGTGGCTTTTAGTTATGCTCCCTGCACACGCTGAAATAAACGCTTATAAAATGTGCCCCCTCATACCGTGAAACCGTCCCGGAGGCGGGACTTTCCTTCCTAATCAGCCGCAGCACAGCCGTCACTCCGGGCCTGTGCGCGCCGGGCGACGCCACCTCTTGCAGCGTTATCGTCCCCGGCGCCTGCGCATTAAGTTTTTTTTTTTTTTTTCGGGCATGCGCAGTTGCGCTGCCCTTAGTACTTACAGCGCAGGCGCTGGGGACGATAATGCAGCAAGAGGAGGTGGCGCCCGGAGTGACTGCTGTGCTGCGTCTGATTAGGAAGGAAAGTCCCGCCTCCGGGACGGTTTGAGGGGGCACATTTTCTAAACGTTTATTTCAGTGTGTGCAGGGAGCATAACTAAAAGAGCCACCTTGTCAGAATGCAGCATTTGTGCTGCACAAAGTAGCTTTTAGTTACAAACGCCTGAGGGGGGTGAAAGGTTCCCTTTAAGATCTTTGTGCCGGACACTGATCTACATGAGAATCTGCCTACAGAGATTATTACAAATGAAAGGGAGGGTTACCAGTGTGATGTGTAATGGCCGCTCTCCTCTCCTGATCTCACTGCAGAGCTGTGTGTGATTATACCTGACACATCTGCAGGTTCCTCTCTGCTTCCAGCTTGCAGGCAGACAGTGCTGTAATACAGCAGAGCTGTGAGAGCTGCAGCAAATGAGTTTGTAAGGAGACAAAATTCAGTTCTCCTGTTCTGTGTTAGTAACTTGTCTCACACTGGTAATGATCCCTTTTTATTGTAAATAATATCTAGAGGCCGATTCTCATGCAGATCAGTGTCCGACCCATAGATTTTAACAGCTCATTTACATATTAGAAAATCCTGGATTTCTTTGGAATAAGACATCAGATCACAGATATCAGTGTATCATTTTATTCTGCTTCTTGTATGCAAATATAGAACACTTTAGGTTTTATCCCAGTATCCTTAGACTACCTCAACACATGCGGGGACTGCCTAATAGCTGCGAATCATGCAGCCACGGGGACTCCGCGATACTTGGATAACACCCGACCATGCTCTAATAACGCTGTATCCGAGCTCGCTCAACAATACCTTTTTAATTGTCTCCCTAATTTTTTTTTTTCCAATTATATAAACATAAAGATCACTCGTTGGTATGGAAGATTCTCATATTGACACTTAGCGTGGTATTACTGCAAAGTGTATGGATCCTCACTGGGATGATGGGGAAACGCATCCCTATAAGCTGTGGGATCCGTGTAACGAAAAATATCAGGGTATCACTGATATATTTGAAAATTCCTAAACCTATAGGACTCACTGAAGGGGATAGTAAAACTTATTAAATTAAATCTATAAATAACAAATATTGCATTGATCCTGTTTTTCATGTATGAACCCTAAGTGTTAAGACCTTTGAGTTCAGTAATAGCATAACACCTACCATATACAGTATATCACAAAAGTGAGTACACACCTCACATTTTTGTAAATATTTTATTTATCTTTTCAATCTTATCAGCGGTTTAGACATTCATGGCTGTTACTCAGAAGGCACTCCAAATACACTGACTACTTTATACCACGTCCGATCTTCAGTTTTGACCCATGGAAACATATATTTATGTATTTACAAATATGAGGGGTGTACCCACTTTTGTGATATACTGTATCTTTTGTCATTTTAGTGCACAGTGCATTTACTCAATTATACAGTGGATGTCCTGTGTTGTGATTTTGGGACACCCCCAACAAGGGTATTGGGATCCACTATATGATCTCTTGGCAATATTTTGTAGTGCCTCCTGACCTGTTATACTAAGAATGACGAAACGTGTTGATACTTGGACAATAAGGCTACGTTCCCACAATGAGCTAATCTGTTGTTGATGCTTGTTTTTGGTGCAAAAATGCAACATCTTACAGTTCTAGCAAAGTGGATGGGATTTCTAAATGTTATGCCCACTGTGTCACTCTTTCTTAATTCTGCACAAAGTGACCCGTGGTGTGTTTTTCAGGTCCGCAGCATGTCTATTTCTCTTGCAAGTACGTTGAATTTTCTGTCATGACTTTCCCCATAGAGTAATTTTAAAGGCGGTAAATTCACACACAAAACAATGCAAATGCATTTCCGTTGCGGAAACGCATCAAAAACGCATGTAATCCGCACCCAAGTATAGCAATAATGGTTTTTTTAAACCCCTTTCTAACTTTGGGTGTAATAATCCGTCTGTGACCATGGACGAATCATTGTGTCCACACGATCGCTCGCGCACACGGGTTGCGTGTGGGCGATCGTCGCTGGGTGTTTGCTGATTCTAACAGCTGACACCCAGCACGAAGTGCCAGTAACGGTCACGCACCGCTCCTGGCACTTTAACCCCCGAAATGCTGCAATCAAATGAGATCCCCCCCCGGCATGACGCAGGATCCTGATCGTTGCTATGGTGACCTGATGTCATCATGACGTCTGGGTCACCAGAGCTAGGAAACTTGCTGATCATGCTCAGTGCATGATCAGCAAGTTTCCTTATCAGTGCAGCGCTGATAGTTTATACAGCATGGGGGGATGTGACGGCAGCGAAGCATAAAAGCCCATATAAATCTGGTATCACTGTAATCGCACCGACCCAAAGAATAAAGTCGCCTAATCACATTACTGCACCAGGAATGGCGTAAAAAAATAAATAAAACCAATTCTTCACCTGCTGTTTTTTTTTTTTCATTCTGCCTCCCAAAGATCGAAGTGATGCCCAGCGCACATTTATCCTGCGCTGAGCACCTGCATCGGGGTTTCCGTGTAAATCTCTGAAATATGTGAATCAGACAGAACCCCGGTAGAAGATTCTCTATAATGAGGCAGATGGAGGCACTGTGGATGCGGTCTGACCTGTGATCCAGCGGTGTCCCGTCTTTTTAGGATTGCATAAAAGTGCCGTCGGCCAGTTTTGTGCACTTCTTCTGAAAATAAACACTACAGAACAGAGGCCGGGCGGAGTCTAGAGTAACTCTGCTGCCTCAGTGAATGGATCCCTTGGGGGAAATTCCAAAGTAAGTGCTCAGCGTAGAGCGCCGGATAACTGTGATTCAAAATGTTATGTAAAATGTTCGAGAAGCTTCAACTCAATCCACACAAAAAAAGCAAGTCCCCACTCAGGTCTGTCATCTGCTAACAGAAATATAGGGGGCTTCCATGTTACTGGTAGCACAAAGGCTCTGGAAAAGCAAAAAGGCTCCTCACCCGCCAAAAGAAATTCAGCAAATTCTCAACTCTCAAACCCAAATGCCCCCTTCCCTTGTGAGCCCCACAGTGTGTCTAAACCACATATTGCGTCCACTTTTGGCATTTCTGTAGTGATGAGAGCACGCCTAACTTATGGGTGCATGTCTCCAGAAGCATGAGCTGGGCATAACTAATGTTCTGGCCACTTACAGCGTACTGGTCACTACAAACAGCAGTTTGCAATTTTCACTCGGCAGCGTTCATTGCTGCTTGTTTCTGGAAAAGCGCTAGTCAAAATTGTCACTACACCTGTAGATAAATTCCCCAAGGGGTATTGTTTCCAAAATGGGGGGGATTCTGCTCTTCTAGCAATTGGGGGCACTCTGTATGTGGAGTCTGCAAACTGTTATATGAAAATCTGCTCTCCAGGAGCAAATAGCGCTCCGTTCCTCCCAAGTCTCTCCGTATGGCTAAGTAGTACTGTACAGCCGCATATGGGGTATTGCCACATTCAGCAGAAATTGTGGGACAAACTTTGGTGCCATTTTTACCCACTCCTTGTGTGAAAATGTAAAATCTGGGGCTAAAACTAAATTTTGCTGGTAAAAATGTAGTTATTTGGTCTTCACTGCCCAATGGTATAAAATTCTGTTGACACACCCGTGGTGTCAATATGATCACTGCACCCCTAGATTAATTCATTGAGAGATGTAGTTTGTAAAACGGGGTCACTTATGGGGGGTTCTGCTGTTCTGGCACCTCATGGGCTCTCCCTGTGGGTCATGACACCTGCAAACCATAACCGTTAAATCTGGCGCTCCTTGCCTTCTGAGCTTTGCATTGTGCCTGAAAAATATTTCCCGATTACGGTACATGTGGGATATTGGTGCTGTCAGGAAAAAAATGGACCTCAGTTTGTTGTGTAAAAAAAAAAAAAAAATCCTATTAATCCTTAAAAGAATTAAAAACTTGGGGCTAAAACATTTTAGTGGTAAAAATTAATTTTATTCTTTCTTCACCGCTCAATGGTATACAATTCTGTGAGGCACATGTGGTGTCAGTGATCACTGCACCCCTAGATGAATTCATTGGGGAGTGTAGTTTGTAAAATGAGTTTACATATGGGGGGTTTCTGTTGTTCTGGCACCTCAGGGGCTCTGCCAATGTGACATGGCACCCGCAAACCATTCCAACAAAATCTGAACTCCAATAAGGCGCCTCTTTCCTTCTGAGCTTTGCACTGTGCCTCAACATTAGTATTCCCCTAATTAGTATTCCCTAGGAGAAACTGCACTATACAGTTTGTTGTGCAATTTCTCCTGTTACCCTCATTTAAATGCAAAATTTGGGTCCAGAATAACATTTTTGTGGGGGGAAATATATATATATTTTTTTTCACGACTCAATGTTATAAACTTCTGTGAAGCACCTTGGGGGTTCAAGGTGCTCACCACGCATCTAAGTACATTCCTTGAGGGGTCTAGTTTCCACGATCGGGTCACTTGTGGGGTATTTTCACTGTTTAGGCACATCAGGGGCTCTACAAATTTGACATGGCATCCGCAAGTTGTTACGAATTTTGCATTCAAAAAGTCAAATGGCGCGCTTTCCCTTCCAAACTCTCCTGTGCACCCAATCAGTGGTTTTGTCCCTCATATGGGTTATTGGCTTACTCAGGAGAAATTGCACCATACAATTTGTTGTGCAATTTCTCCAGTTACCCTTATGTTTTTTCATATTTGTGGGGAAAGTTAGCTTTTTTCTTTATGGCTGAACGTTATAAACTTCAGTGAAGCGCCAGTGGGTTTAGTGTGCTCACCCCACACCTTAGATCAGTCCCCTGAGGGGTCTAGTTTCCAAAATGTTGTCACTTGTGGGGTATTTTCCCTGTTTAGGCACATCCAGAGGCTCTCCAAACACGACATGGCATCCGCCAATTGTTCCAGCAAATTTTGCATTCAAAAAGTCACATGGAGCGCTTTCCCTTCCGAGCTCTGCTGTGCACCCAAACAGTGGTTTTCTCCCTCATATGGAGTATCGGCATTCTCAGGACAAAGAGCACAAAACGTTTTGGGGTACATTTTTTCCTGTTACCCTTGTCAAAAAAAAAAAGGATCTAAAGTCAATTTTTTTGTGGGGGGGAAAAAAAAAAAGTTAAACGTTAATTTTATTTAATTTTTTTTTCAAAAAATTCCTGTGAAGCACCTAAAAGATTAATAAACTAATTTAATGTGCTTTTGAGCACCTTGAGGGGTGCAGTTTTTATAATGGTGTCACTTTTGGGTATTTTCTGCCATGTAGACCCCTCCAAGTGTCTTCAAATGAGAGGTAGTCACTTTAAGGAAAAAAAAAATGGTCTTGTAAATTTTGCTGGAAAAACGAAAAATTGCTGGTCAATTTTTAATCCTTATAACTTCCTAACAAAAAAATTGTTTCCAAAATTGTACTTAAGTAAAGTAGACATGTGACAAATGTTATTTATTGACTACCGTATATAATCAAGTATAAGCCGAGGCACCTAATTTTACCACAAGAACAGGGAAAACTTATTGACTTAAGTATAAGCCTAGGGTGGGAAATGCAGCAGCTACTGGTAAATGCTCCACAAAGTTGATGGGCCCCATAAGATGCTCCATACAAAATACACCCCATATAATGCTCCATAAAGTTCAAGATGGGACCCATAAGATGCCCTATATAATGCTCAACAGTTCATGCTGATCCCCCATATACCGTATATTGCTTCTGCTGCAAAAAAAAAATAAAAAAAAAATGAAATACTCGCCTCTCGACGCTGACCCCTGCCTCTCAGCATCCCCATCTCTCTCAGTACTGACTGTTCAGGCAGAGGACGCACACTAATCACATCATCGCGACCTCTGACTTGAACGGCACAGTCAGAGGACCCGTAAGACATCGCAGCAGTGGAGCGGGGCGAGGTGAATATCGTGAATACCGGTTGCCTGAGCAAGCGGCAGCACAGGCACCTGCCCCGTAGCATGCTGCCGGTGTCCCTGCATGCTCAGGACCCCAGCACTAACGCCGGCCGTCGGCTCTCAGCCGTCACCTGAACACTCTCAGAGGCTGCCAGCACTCACAGATGACTAGGAGAGATCGGGGAACAGTTGCACTGCAGCGAAGAACAAGTGGGACTGTGACTCATGTATAAGCTGAGGGGGGGTCTTTCTCAGCAAAAAAAAGTACTGAAAAACTTTGCTTATACACGAGTATATACGGTATTTTGTGTGACATAACTCACTGATTTAAAGGCATGAAAATTCAAAGTTGTAAAATAGCAACATTTTTGCCAAATTTCCATTCCTTCCCCCCCCCCCCCCCCCCCCCAAAAAAAAAAAAACAAAAACAAAAAAAAAAAACGCAAGTCGTGCTGAAGAAATGTTACTGCTATCATGAAGTACAATATGTCACGAGAAAACAATCTCTGGATCGGTTGAAGCGTTCCAGAGTTATTACTTCATAAGGTGACCGTGGTCAGAATTGTAAAAATTGGCCCCGTCATTAAGTACCAAATTGGCTCTGTCACTAAGGGGTTTAAAAATAAGGGTTGATAGTCTATTTTTTATTAACAAAATGAATCAAAAGATAACTAAATCAAATCAATATTTGGTGTGACCACTTTTTGCCTTCAAAACAGCATCAATTCTTCAAGATACACTTTGGGGGAACTTGGCAGAGAGGTTTTATCAAACCTCTTGGAGAACTAACCACATAGCTTCTGAAGGTGAAGTCTTGCACATATCCGTCTGTCTCCAAGTAATCCCAGACAGGCGCAATGGTTAACATCAAAAACGCACCAAAAGCTCATTGTCAGAACATAGCATTAGGGTTTTCGTTTTGGTAGTCTTGTCATTTCCTGAGTTTATACCAAGATTTGAGTTACCTGAGTGCACTTTTGTTGGATGTCATTTTTGGGTTACTTAATTTATTAATAAAAGTTAAGTTTTATTGTCCTAATGAAGTCAGTCCCAACTCTCTGGTTCCATGGAGACCCTTAGATGGAAAACAATTTGACCAGATTCCTCTGCAGTGCGACCCTCTATGGTAACCTGCATTTTGACATCGTATAACACAAATGAAAGCACGTGGTCTTTTGAATACATGTAATGGGTTGAAGGGAACCCGACGGCAGATCCATGCTGCCCAGTCCATGGGCAACGTGTAGCAGACACTGGCACTGCGATCTCAGCCTGGTGTGTTGTGGCTCTGAACCGCTTCTGAATTTCAGATAAAACCTGCTTGAAATGCTTCTCCCACCAGTTTCCCCTGAAGTAATGGGGCTCTCCCTAGCGAGCAGGGGGAAGACGCTGGCTACTGCCCCTTTTGACTAGTCACGCTTTCGGCTTGGTCCCCAGCTGCTTTTAAGGTATTGTTTCTCTGGAATGTTTGACTCGAACACATGTGGCTAAGATCATGTAGCCAGTGCCTGATGTTGCCCGTGGATTGGGCAGCATGTATCTGCTTCTGAGTTCCCATTAACCGATTACATGTATTCAAAAGACCACTCTCTTTCAGTTGTGATAAACCATGTCAAAGATGCAGGTTACTTTAGATCAGTGTTCCCCAAGCTCCAGTCCTCAGGGCCCACAGCAGATCACGTTTTCAGGATTTCTGTAGTATTGCACCAGTAATGGAATTATCAAGGCATCAGGAATTGCCACGGTCTCGGACACCTGTGCAATACTACAGAGATTCTGAAAACCTGATCTGTTGGGGGCTCTCAGGACTGGAGTTGGGTTAGCACTGCTGTAGAGGGCCGCACTGCAGATGAATTTCGGCAAATTGTTCTCTGAACAGCAGCATTCCCAGCCCACCTGGCAGCACAAGGAGCTGCCCCAGCAGTGCATTTTTTTTGTTCTCCATAATGGCATGGAACATGCACAGATCAGAATGATGGCATATTAGCCAAATGCTGTCCCTTTCAGATGATCTAATCACATTATATACCAATCACATTTTGTATAGATTCTTTAATAAATACTGGCACTTTGAATCAAGAAGCTAAACTCGAGATGATGAACCAAGTCCGCTCTCTACTTTTGCTGCCTCCATATTTTATCCATGACCGTGCGTTCTCTGTTGCAGGCGGGTGTATCAGCAGTACAGTAGATCACCAGATGTCCCCTAGTCAGCCTTCCAATAAAAGCAAGAAAGTCGAGGTTATTGACCTGACGATAGACAGCTCTTCCGATGAGGAAGAGGAGGAACCTTGCGCTAAAAGGAGCTGTCCATCTATTACTCCTGCTTCACCATTAAGTAACAAGGGGTGAGTATATATCAGGAGTTCATTCTTTTCCCCATGAGGTCGCTATCTGCTCTCTTTGTACCTACAGATGTTGTTTTCAGTCTTATTGGATCTTATTCCTTTTTCTCTAGTTTGATGAGTTTGCCTCACCAAGCGTCTCCTATATCTCGAACACCCAGTCTGCCAGCTGTAGACTCCACGTATATGAATACCCCCCTCATTCAGGACTACCGGCATCCCTTCCATATGACACCGATGCCTTATGACCTGCAAGGTAGGAGTCATCCTTACCCTGTTCTTCCAGTCATTGCACAGGAGATCCAGTTTGACCAGTTGGTTCAGGTTCTACATGCTCATTCATGTGGACGCTGCAGATTATTTCTGACCAGTGTAGAAATCTCCAGTGCTGGGCAGCCAATCGTTTACTAAAGTGTTTTTTTTGTTTTGTTTTTTTTTCCCCCTATTGACCTATATTATAACACCTCTTTTCTTCACAGGACTGGATTTCTTTCCGTTCCTATCTGGAGATAATCAAGTGAGTGTAAACATTTTTCCTTTAACAATTCTACCTTTTCCTCTTTCCTTTGTTGCTGCTTTTATGTTACCATTCCCATCATTTTCTCCCGTAGTACTTTTTTTTTTTTTTTTTTGTCACCCTAATTTTTCAACTATTTTTCCTTTAGCATTACAACACCTCCCTTTTGGCTGCCGCAGCAGCTGCTGCCTCTGAAGAACCAGACCTGCTCCATTCGTCACGCTTTTTCCCATATACAACTTCTCAAATCTTTCTGGACCAGCTTACTGCAGGGGCGAGCGCCTCCCTTCCCGCAACCAACGGAAGCAACAGTGGCAGTAACAGCAGCTTGGTCTCCTCGAACAGCCTGCGCGAGAACCACAATGCAGCAAGCCGAGGACCAGCAGACAGCTCTTCTCTCTATGGCATAATCCCAGATGTCATCTCCTTGGACTGATCCACAGACAAGCACACTCGGGTGGGATTTGAACCCCCTCGTTTGTCACCCAATTCCTTTATTTTATTTTTTAAGGAAATGTTTAACAAATCACAAAGGACATGTACAGAGAACAGAACTATATTTTCAGTTTTACTTTTGTATATAAACCGAAAACTTTACTCATCCCTCACCCTAACAGAACAGAGTTATGGACCCACCTCCACCCCTGCACTTGCTCTTTTTGTTTTTGGTTTTCCAGCTGGATCCAGGAGACAGACTCTTATTCTGGAGCCCTCCTTTTAGCACAGTTGGTTCCTCCTTGTATTACCTGGCTTCACAGCATTAGCCATTTCTGAACCATATAGATCAGACATAGCATTGGTTTGATTGTCACTGTTCCAGAATGATTGATGCAAGCACCCGACTCGTACAATCTCCATTTCTGAGTCAAAGCTGCAGTGATCACTTGTTTAGTTTCTTTTCTGCACATGTATCTTGTATTTATTGGATCTTGTTGAAGTCTGTAGCAGTACAAATGAGAGTCCTAACCTGGCCTTTTTTCTAGGCAGTATTGCAAGGCCTTGGAGTGGGGGAAAGTCATCTTATTGGTGTTTGCCGCCAAATGAACACTGCAAAACAAAGCCCTTCTGTTCCCATCAGCGCTGGGAGACATTCGAAGGCTCTAAGTTACATTTCTCTAAACTATCCATTTGGAGACAGGAAAAAAAAATAAAAGCCTATTTCTCTTTGAGCAGCCGGCATTGGTAACCTAGAGCTAGGGTTGCACAGACATTGATAACGTTGCTTATCCCACTACTAGTGTTCCTTTATTACTCTACCAGCAGGTCCAGCATTGCAGAAGCCTCAATTCTGTATTTACAAGTCAAAAGGCTGGAAAGAGGTGAGATCCAGGTGAGAAGAAAAATGGCCTGCACCTGTATAATGGGAATGTATACGGGCGCCGACTAACAAGAGTAGCTATGAATGCTTATTTCTACTGTTTGTTACAAGAATAGAAGGACCTCTCCTTAGGAGCAGCTTCACAGTGGTGGTGGGAGGCTGCAGTTACGCTATGTAATCCCAGAGAATTGGGCATTTGCCGATCATGACATCTTATCGCAAAAGTGTGTACCTGTGAAATTCCCAAAACTGAACAAATTGTATTTTTCTATTTGTATTTACACCCCTATAGGTTATACAAGCTCCTTGAGTAACATTGTTCATTAGAGGATCTTTCATTCTACATCAGTTGGCCTGTATAATGAAAGCGATCTTGCATTAAGTATTTATTTGGGTGGTTCCTGAGCTTCTGTAATACATTCTACCTTTAAAGGGAATTTGATATAATATTTTTTTTCTTCTCTTTTTTAAATACATATTCAGAGAGAAAGATCAAGTTATAACCTCCTTGCGGCTGCTCGCTGGAGCTGGGGCTGTGAATCAATCAAGGGGTAGGGAGAGTAAGTGCTCATTGCCGACTGATCACAGCCCCTGTAAATTGAAGCAAGTGGCTACAGGGAGAATATAACTTTGTTTCCTTCCTGCAGCTGCACTGTTAAATAGACTGCTGCATATTTTTAAAATGGTATTAACCTGCAATTGCCTCTAATTGCTGGTAAATATATATTTTGTTTATATTGCCAGTTGGTTCCTTAAAGTAAATGATAAATGCACATTTCCCAGTGTAATGAATGTAATTAACAGATCTCATTACTACTTTAACACAATTGGCTGCAACCAGAACTAGTCATGACTGCTGCAATGTAGAACAATGTAGGCAGTCCATCATATTTTGTCTGCAGATTAGCTACTACTGGATTAGTAATCTGTCCTAAAAAATGTTGCTTTTTTTGCATCAGTACTAGGATACAATCCTAGGCAAAAGCGTTCATACTTGCCATGCGATTTTCATGTTAAAAACCTGCATTGGTCAAATATTGTCTGTGAATGGGAAGATGAAATTCTCCATTTACACGTTACTGTTTTTTTTGTGTGTGTTTTTCCCACCTTTTCACATATGCATAGAAGGGACAATTCATCTGTGACTTGTCCGGTCCATGGGACATGTTATAACAACATCGATGTCCTCCTTGGATTTTAGCACTCCAGAATACTGGATGACGATGGATTATATGTTTTGGCAACCAGTGATCAACCATCACAACTTCTAGACTTGCCTATTGGCGGTTTGCGGCATACATGGTTGTACATGTCTGAATTGTGACACTTTTTTCGTTTAGTGGATTCTCTTGAGTTGCCTAACACTAAAATAACAGAAGACCAGGAAGCTGCACTTACATGACATTTTCCTTCATGTAGAATTAAGCGTCTTGTCCCCACCTTTCTCTTAAGTAGCGAGACCTGGTGGAAGACAGCATTGGGTCCAATTCCAGTCCCCATGTCTGGTGAGGTCACGATTTTAAGCATATTCCATAGAGAATATTTTTGCTTCAGTGCACATAAGGTTAAAGTTGGCTGATTTGGACAGGGCTGACCATGCAATATAGGGGTGTCTGATTATCAGATGAGGAATTTCATCATGCTAAGGTCATGTTCGCATTCTTTTTTTATCTTTTTCTGCTCAAAAAATGCTTGAAAAAGGGCTAAGTGACAAATTAATTTTGGAAGCGGAAAACGACTTGTTGTGCATGTGTTCAGGCTTGTCAAAGACTCTAAGCCTTTAAAGGGAATCTGCCACCCCATTTTTGGCCTATAAGCTGCGGCCACCTCCATCAGGGGCTTATCTATAGCATTCTGTAATGCTGTAGATAAGCCCCCCGATGTAACCTGAAAGATAAGAAAAACAAGTTAGATTATACTCACCCAGGGGCGGTCCGGGTCCGCTGGGCATCGTGGTCTGGGTCCGGCGCCTCCCATCTTCATACGATGACGTCCTCTTCTTTGCTTTCTGCTTCGGCGCAGGCGTACTTTGTCTGCTCTGTTGAGAGCAAAGTACTGCAGGCGCTGAGAAAGGTCAAAGAGGCCTGGGCACTGCAGTACTTTGCCCTCAACAGGGCAGACAAAGTACGCCTGCGCTGGAGCTGTGACAGGAAGCAAAGAAGAGGACGTCATAGTATGAAGATAGGAGGCCCCGGACCGGAACGCCGACCGGACCGCATCGGGACCGCCCCTGGGTGAGTATAATATAACCTCTTTTTCTCATCTTTCAGGTTACATCGGGGGCTTATCTATAGCATTCCAGAATGCTGTAGATTAAGCTGCGGCCACCGCCATCAGGGGCTTTAGTCCAAAAATGAGGTGACAGATTCCCTTTAAAAGAAGTAGCACGTACAGTCGTCTGGGATGTTCAATTCTTATATAATAGAAGTCATTGAAAAGACTAAAAAGATGCCCGTGTGTCGGTGTCTTACCAGCGGTTTTGATTTAAAAAAAAAAAAAAAACGCAAGCTGGTGTTTCATGGAGGTGTAAAAAAACAAAACAAAAAAAAACTAAAACTAATGGGTAAACATAATGAAAGAGGGCTCGTAAAATGACCAAAAATATGTTTAAAAATACCCGATGCTTCAGGTTTACAAAACTTCCTAAGAAAAAGAGCGATTCCTGAAGCATCTTCTGCTTGGAAAATTAATGACCGTTCCAAGAAAAAAGTAAGGAGTGTGCACATGCCCTAATGGGAGATAAGTGTGCAGTGGCTTCTTCCTCACACCCTCACGGCTGTACGCTTTCTAAGGCCACATGAGATGGCAGATCGTTCACCCAACAGCTATCTTGGCGGTCTCTCCCGTGCAGAGTGCACTCAGCCAAATGCACCGTTGTTCTTTGTGAAAGCTGTCACCAGACACACGTGGCGGCAGCTTATCTCCAGGATAACAATGCAATCGGCGTTCTGAAATCGGACCTGCTGGATCATTGTTTCATCCAGCAAACATATCTGAGCACGCTCGGGTGAAAAAGAACATCTTATCCGATCACGTTCACTCCTCACTAGTGAGAATCCTAAGTCACAATTGTAGCACAGCCATCAGTTGTGCCAAAATTATGCGAGTTTTCAAAGCTTTTTTTTTTTTTTTTGCCCATATCGTAAAAGTTTTGATAAATCTGGTCCGATACTTAGAACATGGGGGCTGGAGTTCAGAATCAATGCTGTATACTATGACTATCCTTTTAGAAAGATTGCATATATAAAGCTATGCATTCAACCAAATACAGTCCCTCTGTACTTGTCACGTATGACTGGTAGCCAAGCACATGAGCTGAATGTTAGTGATTTGGGATGGGATCAGGTAATCGGGTGGGCCGGCTCTCATATGCATAGGTTACAATAGCAGCAACAAGACTTCTGTGGCTCAGCATTTGAGGTTACCCCTAGATTTGGTCCTGAAGTGCATTGCATATGTGGAAGGGTGGCGACCGTCTATCTTTGCATCCCAAAGCAGAAGAATCCCTAATTTATGTGTAATGTGAGCACTTGATATATCATAACGTATCAAAAGTTGTCAAATATTTTACCTTGGCAGGAAAAGCACATATTCGCTGCAGGCGTAGACTCTTAGCTCATTTTTTTTTTTGGCAGAAGTCTCCAGTTTGTAGTAATGAGGCTCAGAGCAATCTGCAGTGACGATTGAGGAGGCGAACCTATAGATGATAAATGTGCTCTTATCAGCCCCCTCTAGTGGTGGAGGTAAGGTTTTTCAGAGCTAATGATTGATTCAAACCATACCTATGTTTGTGCCAGTATCTAAAGTACATTACATTCTATACTATACACTTTGAAAGTATAGGCAGAATGATGGAAATGAACCCCAATCCACAGGTATTTTTTTTTATAGCCAACTCTTAATCCATCAAGGGATATATTAATCATTGATAGCATGTGGTTCGAACCTGTCGGCACTCTGCAACTGATCTTTAAGGAGATGTGCTTGGTTTGTAATATTTTTATTTTTTAAATGGTTTCCCAATCTTTGCTTTCATTCGGGGTGTGGGGGGATATGGTCCTGATGCTCATCATCCGTACACCTCGGTGGGGTAAGCGGCAGAAGGGGCAGGAGCTGATGTACAGTTGAGACACCAGAACTTGTCGCTGATTTCCACAATCCAACCCTGTAACTCATTGCCTTAAAACTTGTGTTCATATGGCATGCCAGACCAGCTGAAAGGCTTTTAATGATGTATAATAGGCCAATGTCAGTTTGTATAAAGTACCAAGTGAAATATTTATTACTTGCATTGGAAAAATTGTTTACCTATTGAATGTTATCTGTTTCTGTAGAAGTCTTTAGATGTAATAAAAGCATTCTGATGTCTTCTTGTGACATATGGCCATTGATTTAATGTAGTGGACTATGTAGACCTGGAGTCAACAGTATTTTTTCAGTCACCCATGACGGCACCACGAGAGAGGGGATCTGCCTTTCAAGGACAGGAAACCTTCAAAATAAAAGGCGGCTCCTCTCTGGTGCATCAGTTGGTTTCCTATCCTTGATGGGGAACCCTCAGTTAATCGTTGTGGAAAAGAGTATTCCTGGCCCTGGGGCGGCCGTCACCAGAGGGAGCTGGAAGCGACACGGTGGCCCCACTGGGGTGTCCTCCTTGAGCGATCGTGAGTGGGGCACCGGCAGGGCTGATTACCAGTACCAATCAGCCACACATTCCTGGCATAACACGCACCAGGGAAAAGTAATGAAGACTTCCAGCAGGACGTCGCAGCTGATGCCTGTGGGCAGTAGCTCTCACCTTGGTACGGTACCACAGGGGAGCCATTCATCCATCCTCCCTGAGCGTCTAAGCATGGAGCACCAGCAGGACTCTAGCTGGTGCCCATTGCGCAAACTGGAAGTGTGCGGCCCCTGGAAGTTGCGTCTGGATTACACGTTTACGGACATGAGACTTCCAGGGGTGGGTACTGGAAGTGGTGGTGCGTTCCGGCTGTCCACACGTGGAGGAGATGATATGTAAATATAAAGCTGGCCTCTGGCGGGCAGAAGATGGAGGAACAGTAACAACATGAAATTCCTTTGCCACCGCTGTAACAGAAGCAGTAGAAAATACCTGATAGAATAACCTTGTCTCAGCCCCATAGAAAGCAGACACCTCAGCAGCCACGTGCGGATCAATGGGGTAGCAGCAGTGGGGGTCATTTGGTCAGTATGCAAGGTACTGCAGGAGCCAGCAGCTCTAGTAGGATTGAGGAGTCTGCAGTCTCAGGTCAGGGAGACCTTTCAGATGTATAAACTCCTGATCCAGTACCCATAAAAAAAGCTTCTGAGTGGTGAGTTATCTATGAGAAAGTTCAGCATGCTAATGCCCCTCTTTTTTTTTCCTTTTTTTTTTCCCTCCATATCTCGCTATGCTTTGTTTTTGTTTGTTTTTTTCTGGGAGGGAGCTAGGAAGTCCCTAGGAAGTGTGTGGGGAAAACAAACCATAGGAAGTGCCCCCTCTGTGGGGCTATCAAGAACATGGTCACAGAAGATTTGTCAGTTGTGCATAGAGCTGACTATTTCGGAGGAATCCCTTAATTTTGCTGCCAGTCTGAGATCTTTGATCACAACGGAGGTACAGAGGTCCGTAAAATCACTGTTCCATTAAGAAGATAGGAGTGCTAAGGGAAAAAAAGAAATCTAGGATGTCCCCTCCGTCAGGTGATTTGTCAGAGGAAGAGGGCCTATGTGACTCTAGTCTAAGTTCCACCTCATCAGACAGTAAGGCTGCCGTCACACTAGCAGTATTTGGTCAGTATTTGACATCAGTATTTGTAAGCCAAAACCAGGAGTGGGTGATGAATGCAGAACTGATGCATATGTTTCTATTATACTTTTCCTCTAATTGTTCCACTCCTGGTTTTGGCTTACAAATACTGATGTAAAATACTGACCAAATACTGCTAGTGTGACGGCAGCCTAACTCAGGGGGTCGTCATTGTTTCCCGTTAGATAAGACCGATAAATTGGTGAAGTCCATAAGGTCCACAATGAGGCTGGTAGACTAGAAATCTAAGACGTCATTCCAGGACATGATGATCGGGGGCCTCGCGCAAAGGAAACACAGGACCTTCCCGGTAAATGAAAGTGTGCAGGATCTCATTTAAAGGGAGTGGTCAAAAACAGAGAAAAGGGGGCAGTTTTTAGCCTCCTTTAAAAGGAAATACCATTTTATAGAGGAGGCTACTACTTCTTGGCATAAGGCCCTATCTCCAAGATCTTCAGGAGTTTCTGCCTTTAGAAGATCTGGCTTCACTAAAGGACCCGTTGGAAAGGAAGACAACTTCCTTAGAGCAACATGGGAAGCCTCCGCAGGGGCCCTGGGACCAGCAGGCAACCTGCACAGCCAGATCTCTAAGGGTATGGTTAGATAACCTGGAGGATCAACTAGAGCCGAAGGTCCCAAGGGATACCTTCCTGGCCTCAGTCCCAACCAATAAAGGGGCAGCAGCATTCCTGGCCGACGCATCAGCAGACTCGGCTAAATTGGCAGTGAGATCAGCCACGCTGTCTAATGCTGGTCGTAGGGCGTTCTGGCTAAAGTGTTGTCCCTGAGTTATGTAGGCGAAGGTCAAAGTATGTTCCCTCTCCTGTAAGGGTAAATTCCTGTTTGGACCCTCCCTGGACGAAATACTGGAGAAAGCAAGGGACAGCAAGAAGCGTTTCCCAAGAACCCCTTTTCCATCATTTTTTTGGTCCTTTCAGAAGGGACGGTACACCCGCAAGAAGCCAGCCAGAGATCGGGATAAGTTGGAACTCCGATCTAGAGGGGGGTAGGGGTTTCTTCTTCAGAAGATCCTCATGTGACACCAAAAAACACTCTCAATGGCTCGTCTCCCAAGGTGGGAGGAAGACTCTCTCTTCCTCCCTGCCTGGAAAAAGATTTCTTCCAGTGCCTGGATCCTCCACATCATATGATCAAACCTAAAACTAAGATTTCATACCTTTCCGTTTTGAAAGATATGTCAAGACCCCTCCTCAGTCATCCCCGCACAAACAACTAGTGCTAGAAAACGAGATCCTGGCACTCAGAGAGTGTCACGTATTGGAAGAAGTTCCACCAGGAGAAATAAAAAAGGGGTTCTACCCCTCCTTGTTCCTGATTAACAAAAAAAAAAATGAGTGCGTCCTTAATAAATCTGAAGGCTTTAAACAAATTCCTGGTCATTCCTTCATTTAAGATGGTGTCCGTAAGGACAGCAGTGAAGGTTCTCTTCCCAGATTGTTATATGGTAGTCCTGGACCTCAAAAACGCATACTATCATGTTCCAATTTACATGCAATATCGGAGATTCCTCAGAGTAGCAGTACAGATACGGACAGAGGTCAGACACTTTCAATACTGGGCTCTCCCCTTTGGACTAGCAATAGCTCCTTGGATCATTACAAAAATATCAGAGGTAACTGTTCATCTCTGGGAAAAGGACATACTGGTAGTGCCATATGTGGATGACTTCCTAATTGTGGGGGACTCGTTCCTTCAGTGTCAAGAGAGTGGTCAGCAGCACCTTGGAGGAGTTAGGATGGCGTTTAAATCTCAAAGTCCAGGCTATGGCCATTAAAATCGCAAATCTTTCTAGGCCTAGTAGTAGATTCAGAAAGACAAGAATGCTGCCTCCCGGAGGAACAGGAAGGGAAGATCATAAGCCTAATCTCATCTACAGTGGCAAATCCAGACATGTCCCTGAGGAAGGTGATGTGACTGCTGGATTCTCTGACTGCCTGTATTCCAGCAGTGAAATAGGCTCAGTTCCATACATGGGACTTAGGCTGGGTTCACATTGCATCTTTGGTGTCCGTTAGACGGACTACGTTACACCGCTGTGTAACGCAGTCCGTTAACGCCGCCATTAAGTCCTGTGGCGGACGCATCGCTAGCGCACGCCCACAATAGGCGTTAGCGATGTGCCGTCATTGAGTGACGGACCCTGAGACGCGGGCTGCAGCGTTTCCGGGTCCGTCACTGCTAGCGCAGATAGAGCTAGCAGATGCTCTATCTGCGCTAGCGCGCTGACATAACGCAAGTGCTGGTAACAGCAGCCCGTTACCGTATGTGTTGAACGGGCTGCTGTTAACGCAGTGTGAACCTGGCCTTACAGGGGTGCGTCCTGGAAAATAAGGTAGTCTTGCGGGGATGGTTGGCAGACTGACTCTTTCGGGAACAGTGGTACATACTCTCCTATGGTGGCTAGGAATAGATTCAGCACCAGGGGGGCACGCTAGTTAAACAGTGTGTCCAGAGTGGTTGCTACTGATGCCAGTCCCAGGGGGTGGGGAGCCCACCTAGATGACTATTGGGTACAAGGAACCTGGTCAAGGGAAGAGAAGTTAGCCTCCTTAAACAGCTGGGAGCTCCTGGCAGTATAGCGGGCATTAAACAAGCTACTGCCTCTTCTGTGGGGTCACCATGTGAGGGTGCTATCCGACAACCGAGTTACAGTAGCCTATGTAAACCACCAAGGGGGGTACTTCCTCTCGTCCACTAATGATAATTGCAAGACTGATATTTATAAGAGCAGAAGAGCCCTTCCTTTTATCGGTCCTGCATATCAGGAAGACTGCCTTGCAATTTTCTTTTCTTCTAAGCAGCTGACAACTAAGCCAGAGAGAGTCTGTCTTAAAGAAGACCGTATTCGAGTAATTGTGGACATGTGGGGTCTCCCTCAGGTATTTTTGCCTCCAAGAAGAACAGGAAGGTCCAGAAATTCTGCTCTCTAGACCCAGAAGAGAGCCCTCACATGGTGGATGCCTTCAGGATTAAATGAACCTTCGGGCTACTCTGTGCATTTCCCCCAGTGTGTCTCATCCCATCAGTCCTAAAAAAGATCAGGGAAGACGAGGCGAGAGTTAGGCTACATTCACACTAGCGTTAACTGCAATACGTCGCAAATGCGTCGTTTTGCCGAAAATACGCATCCAGCAAAAGTTCTTGCTGGATACGTTTTTTTCGTCATAGACTAACATTAGCGACGCATTTGCGACGCATTGCCAAACGTCGCGTCCGTTTTGCGACGCTTGGGCGTGTGGTAGCGGACCGTCGTGAGAAAAAAACGTTACATGTAATGTTTTTTGCTCACGACGGTCCGCTTTTTCCGACCACGCATGCGCGGCCGGAACTCCGCCCCCACCTCCCCGCACTTCCCCGCACCTCACAATGGGGCAGCGGATGCGTTGGAAAAATACATCCGCTGCCCCCGTTGTGCGGCGGAGACCACGCTAGCGTCGGGAACGTCGGCCCGACGCACAGCGACGGGTCTTTCCCGACGCTAGTGTGAAAGTAGCCTTATCCTTGTAGCTCCCTTTTGACCATGGTTATTTCAGCTGAGAGCAATGTCAATCTTGGATCCGTGGGTTCTCCCAGAGGACCAGGACCTTCTGTCCCAGGGGCCTTTTCTTCATCCTCAGGTGTCCGGGCTGCATTTAACAGTCTGGAACTTGAGAGGTCGATTTTAGAGTAAAAGGGTTTTTAACTAGGTTAGTTTCTACCCTACTTGGTACAACCCCTGACAAAAATTATGTAATCACCGGCCTTGGAGGATATTCATTCAGTTGTTTAATTTTGTAGAAAAAAAAGCAGATCACAGACATGGCACAAAATTAAAGTGATCTCAGACTGCAACTTTCTGGCTTTAAGAAACAGTAAAAGAAATCAAGAACACTTGAGCCTCTGATGGTTAGGTCAGGTCAGGCTTGTGCGGCAGGAAGCTGCCAGGTACCACTCCAGGGTGGTGTCTGGCTGTGGCAGCTTATCCCACTGAGGGACTGAACACTATTAAACGGTGCGAGCAAGTATGGGTGATCACGACTGGTACTCTGGCTGGCACGCACGGCTAGCGGGACTGGAACTGTTCGGGTAGGACAGGAACAAAGGCAGGAACAAGTAGGGAACAGTTCGGACTGGAGGGACAGGAACTGTTAGGAACCAGTTCAGACTGGAGGGACAGGAACTGCTTCAGGAGGCACAGGAACACAGGCAGGAATGAGTAGGATAAGGGGGCAGGTAGGAACCAGTACAGACTGGAGGGACAAGGAAACGCGGAGTGGGAGCAGGGCAAAGCCACAGGATGCGGAGGGCAGGGCAGAGTCGCAGGAGACGAGATAACAGTAGAGCAGAGCGGAACCGCAAGGTTGCGGAGCAAGGGAGAAGGAGGGAACACAAGGAAACAGCATGATAGGGAATGCTACAGGCAGGGATACAAAACAGACGCAGGTATAGGACTTAGTTCAGACAGGAACAAGGATTCACACCAGAGTATGCAGCCCTCTGGGAGGCAGAAACGAGAGACACAGGATACCGGTACGGGGGCCATGGTACGAAGCCCCCTGGGTGGCAGAAACAAAAGATACAGCTAGACAGGACCTGGCAACTCGGCAGCAAGACACTAACTGAGAAAGTACAATGCTCAGGGGTGGAGATGCCTTAAGTACCTGATGCCTCTTGGCAATTGGCTGGGGACACCTTAGGAAGGTGCATACAGTCTGTATAAGAAACAGGAAGTGACGAGCCCGCCGTCCTAAGCATACAGCCAGGAAGTATGCAGCAAGCAAGGACATGAGGCCCAGAGCATGGAGCCGACAGAGGACAGAACTCACAGCATCACCCGGAGTGATGAGTAAGAGGGGAGATGGGAAACGATGCAGTGATGTTGGCAGGGATGTTACAGGTTCTGGAGGATAGGGTGGTTTTGAGGTTAGACCCAAGATATCTCTCTAAAGTAGTTACAAAATTCCTTAGGTCACAGGAAATTATTTTACCATCATTCCGTTCTAACCCTAAGGAAGAAAAATTACATACCTTAGACATTAGGAGATGTTTACTTTAATATTTAGCAGTCACAGGTCTATGGAGTAAACAAATGGCCCTTTTTATATCATTCCAGGGGTCTAAAAATGGTCTAAAAAAGTATCCAAGAGGACCTTGGCGAGATGGGTTAGAGAGGCTTTTAATTTAGCTTATGTCAGTGCAGATAGAGCCATCCCAGGAGGTCTGAAGGCCCATTCCACAAGAGCTGTGGCTTCATCCTGGGCAGAGAAGGCGGATATCTCCATCGACCAGATTTGTAAGGCGTCCTCTCCATCCACCTTCTATGAACACTATAGACTGGTCCATCGACCTTCTATGAACACTATAGACTGGATTTGTCTGCCTCCTGTGACCTTACGTTTGGGAATAGGGTTCTACAGGCTGTGGTCCATCCCTAAATTATGAGTAATTCTTTTGTCATGCCGTCATAGGTGACTGAAAAACACGTATATTACTTACCGCTAATGTGTTTTTTCATAATCAATGACGGCTCCCTTATATTCCCTCCCTGTTTAATCACTTTCTGATCGGTTGTTCTTTGTTCTTTTTATACACCCTTTTTTTGGTGGTGGTGGTAGTTAAGAGTGAATAGGGGGGATATAGATGTATGTATTTAGGTGTGTACATTAACCTGGAAGTTTCTCTTGTGCTCTGTAAACCAACTGATGCAGAGAGAGGAGCCGCCCCTTTTATCTTGAAGGTTTCCTGTCCATGAAGGGCAGATCCCCTCTCTCGTGGTGCTGTCATGGGTTTCAAAAGAACACATTACTGGTAAGTAATAAATGCGTATTATGTGCCTTAGGCATTGTACCCTTTTTACAACACAAATATAGGAGAAACCATTTGCCCTTGATATCCCCTAGACTCTGAATTAAGGACCATAATTGTCCCTTTCAGATCATTCAAAATGTTGGAAGATGTGGGGTCAAAGTGTAAAAGCCCCCAAACAGCCACCTGCCATTTAGAACGCCACCTTCAATGACTAAGGACTCTTTACTTCTCCATTAGTGTGTGGTTCATGGTTTATAAGATCCATTTTTTATCATTTTTTTTTTCTCTTTGAATAGTTATGGTGCCAATATACATTAGATAAGTTGGCAGATTTCGACCAGAACAAATCATTATTGTTCAGAACACTTGTTGGTCATGTTGACTTTCTACAGCCAGGGATGAGCACTGGCAGCATCGTCTGAAAAAAAAATCAATTCTTGGCCAAATGCAGATCTATCATATGGCCATCGATGAACGACGACGCATTTCCATCTGTGTATAGGTCCTTAGTTCTACTCTTATGGAATTACAATATACTTTAATTTTACAAAAATTAGCATTCATCGAAATGTGGAATTTTTGCAATCTGATTCCGTGCAGACTTGGCAAAATAGAAACCGGTTGTTCACATTTTTCTGAACCTTTTTAAAAGGCCACAAAAATGTTAGCAAAGCTATTTATATATATATATATATATATATACACACTACTTCGACCCTACTGTGCCACCCATTTCGTCTCTGCTGCATTTTCAGATCGCTGCTCACACTGGGCTGGAACTTCCAGCTTTGAGGAGGATTTCAATGCAAGCAACAGCGATCTGAAGATGTGGCAAGGACCAGATAAGTGCCTGTGAGGAGTGGAGGCGCCGGAGAGGTGAGCAGCAAGGGGAGAAGTATTTTTTTTCCCTTATATACATTATATAGACTCCCCAAAGCAAATAAAGGACATTGAATTCAAAATAGTCTGTTCATTTTGGATTTTACAAAGAAATTCAAGTTATTCTCCGCAATTTGTATTTCCTTGGAAAATCCGAACAGACACTCTTGAATTTTGCCTGATCCACTCATCTCTACTTTCAATCAAATTAAAATGTTTCCGCCACGAAGGGACAAATATTGCACATGATATCCCCACGCCCTATTGCAGTCTCTCAACGAGGGCTAAATTCACTGAGCAAGTCTGTTATTCATTCATGTTTTAGCATCTCTCTTACAAGCCTGGCCGGACAACAGACTTTATGACCTGATCTAACTGTATAGTACAATCCTTCCATGATGCTGTTAGTTGGATCTGATTCTGAATCAGGCAGACATATTACGAACGCTAATTTTTAGAGCCAACATTATGTGCTAATTAATGTCATTGAATTTTATTTTTTTTATTCTTTACATACAAGAGTTGGAGATCCATCCATAGTAAAGTTTTCTGCTACAACCTTGCAATTTTACAGTTTGCAGTCTGTATCTAATGGAAAATATTGGACAGTAGTCATAAATTCTGAACACGTTTAATGATAGCTTGTTGTACAACATTAAAGGCTTTTCTGCCATTAGTATTTCTGAAATAGCCACGATAGTCTGACGTGATGAGAAAGAAGAGGATCCATGGCCACCATTGTACTGTAGACCAGTTGAGTAGTTATGGACCTTTTTTTTTTTCCCCTCTGTCTACGTGGTATGTAAACATCCCAACTTGACCATGTTATTATTCCCCACCTCCACCCTTTTCCAAAGAAACAGAGTTGCCAGTTGTTTTTTTTCCCTCATTCCTGGTGGTGTGGATATCACGTAGCATGAAAGAGGTCGTCATCTGCTGTGTTTCAGTAGTCGACTGGTGGTAGTGTGATTTTCCTTACAAAGTCTTCATACTTCACCATTCCGTCAGGCCCAACATGAACCTCTCGAAAGAGGTCATCCACTGTAAATAGATAAAAAAAACACTTTTCTAATTCTTGAGCTCTGATCAGGTGGAAAATGTACAACGAAACAAAAATCTACTGCCCTGATTATGTTTAGGCCACGACCTGACACGGGGAAATATTTTGGTGAGGATTTAACAGTGGTTTTATATGGCAGAAATGCTGTGGAATTTTTACATGTTTCTTTTCAAGCTCACTGTAGAAGTCAGCAAAAAAAATAAAATGCACAGTGGGCATGAGTTTTTATGAAATCACATCCACTTTCCTTGATCTGTTAAAGACCTTTCACCAAATCTTTCATATTTAACTGGACATCGGATGTACCAGTGGTTGACCGAAGAGAAGAATAAAACTTTTTTTTTTGCTTTTTTTGTTCAAGTTATTGGCAATTCAAGTACATGGTATCTAATGAGTTCAAGTTCATTGCGCCCAGTTGGCCATGATCAAGGAGTTTTTAACTGGAGGTGTGTACTTTTTCCCTTGACTGTTGCTGCCTGGTTATGATTGGTCAGTGTCATACAGAGAGAAAACTGGTGGCAAAATATCTTGGCAATGGTGATCCAAAATAATAAAAAATGGCATTACATAAACTTTGTAATAGTGATTGCAGAGCAAATGATATCCTGTATCGAATTCAACATTGAAAAATATGGTGAACAGAACTCTAAGTGCAGTGGATTTTTCAATCAAGAACTGCAGGATTTATGCTACGTATGAACATGGTCTTAGGTTTTTTTGGCCTGTGAACATGGACTTTAAAAATCAGTGTTGAAATGAATTTAACACAACATACATTAGTTTCTATTTTCTGCGTAAAGCTGCATTTACACTGAAAGGTAATTGTGAATGAGTGCTCTTGATCACATTCGTTTTGTGAGTGTATAAACAGGCAGCTGATCACCTGGAGAATGAGCAAAATGCTCGTTCATCAGGTGAAATGATCTTTTTTGCAGCAAAAAGATCCTTGTTCTCCACATTGCATCATCCTGTGTAAGAACAATGGCAGCCTGCGTGCAGTGAGCGATCTATTATAGGCTATTACACGACTGCCGATCGGTAATGTTTAGTGCCATCTGTCTGTCTGTGTAAATGGATCCTAAAGGCTCAAGCAGACGAGCAAATAAATCAGATGTGTGCACTAGCTGATTTTTGATCGGACAGCACACTGACCCTTGTTATTCAATAGTGATGAGCAGATGAATTTTTTTTTCTCAGTCTGACTGTCCATGAGAAACAAATGGCAGCATGCATTACTTTCTTCAGAGTCTCAGATGAGACTCACACATTCAAGTCTATATGTGCATAAAAAAATCAAATCCATTTCCATCCTAAACCTAGGAAACTGATCATGTACATTTTTTGGTGTAGATGCATGAAAAAGGAAGGCATCCAAATATCACATGGACATAGGAAAACGGACACGCTGATCTCACATGGATAAAAAGTAGGAAAAAAAGGTCAAAGTTTACTAGATGAGACTCAGTTTGTCATATGTTTGTCTGCAGCCGCCTTTACTCGTACCTTCCTCAGGTGTTAACTTTTCTCCCATTCTGGTTAGTTTCGCCTTGAGCTCCTCCAGGGGGATCATTCCCTTCTTTTGTCTGTCTGTCATCAGCATGGCTACAAGGATCTCATTCTCAGGGTCTTCTTGCTTCTGCTGACGATACATAATCGTCAAGAAAGTTGAGAAATCCACTTCTCCATCTTTCCCTGAAGAGTGGAGACAAATGTTATTAATAGTGGTTATTTACAGTATGTGTATCATACGGAGATACTCCATTTATCTTGCCCGCAGCTGCCGCTATTTAGATTTGTACCATTTAGAAATCCTTAAGAGAAGAAAAACGTGGAAAGGATAGAAATCTAGAACTACAAGTCGCAGCAAGTCATTCAGGTCATTGGGTGACTGATTAAAACCTGGCACAGACTAATATTAATTTGTAGCATGTTTTTCGGTTACGGAGAAAAGGAAATTGTGCAGCCCACTCCCTGCATGTGTGAAATGACTGTCAACCACCGGAGTAGTGTTATAATAACCTGCAGGGAAAATCTTGCACCTACTTTACACACTTGTCTGCAGTCGACCATGTCTTATTGATGGACTGTGACCCTGTACTACTATTTGCACAACTGATATGAGCACTAATCGAATATTTACAAGTCTTCGCGCTCGTCCAATGGTCTTTCCAAACAGTCAGATAAATATTAATGGAAACCGATCGGTCATTAATAGTGATGAGCGAACGTGCTCGGGTAAGGGGTTATCTGAGTATCTTGGCCGTGCTCGAATAAGGCTACTTTCACACTAGCGTCGGGCTGAGGTTCCCGACGCTAGCGTTGTCTCCGCCGCACAACGGGGGCAGCGGATGCATTTTCCAGCGCATCCGCTGCCCCATTGTGAGGTGCGGGGAGGTGGGGGCGGAGTTCCGGCCACGCATGCGCGGTCGGAAAAAGCGGACCGTCGGGAGCAAAAAACGTTACATGTAACGTTTTTTGCTCCCGACGGTCCGCCACAGCACGGCGCAACCGTCGCACGACGGTTGCGACGTGTGTCAATGCGTCGCAAATGCGTCGCTAATGTTAGTCAATGCAGAAAAAACGCATCCTGCAAGCACTTTTGCAGGATGCATTTTTTCGGCAAAACGACGCATTACGACGTAATGCAGTTAACGCCAGTGTGAAAGTAGCCTAATATGTTTGAGTCCCTGCGGCTGCATGTTTTGCGGCTGTTGGGCAATCCCTGCATCTGTTGTCGCTGTCTAACAGCCGCGGATCATGCAGCCATGAGGACGCCAACCTATTCGAGCACGCCGAAGACACTCTGATAACACCCAAGCACATTCGCTCATCACTAACCGTTAACATGATTCTGTACAGGGACAGGACAATCGTTATCGGCAGCACATTCTCTGCTAACAAAGGGCGATGTGCTGCCGATAACGATGATTTTAAAGCCGGAATAAATTATTCAATCACCCACCAATAGGGTGTTTTGCTCATTTATTGGGAGAATGGCGGATTTTTTTGTACATGGGTCAGTAATCGAGAACAAGCGACTTTACGGACTCTTGTTCACCGATTCTCTACCCGCCTAAATGCACCTTTACTTTTACAATCAGTATCGCAGGGACACATTTTTTGGGGCTCTCAGTGGTCTGGCTTATTTGCAGTTTTGCAACATTGGTCTTATATTATATAAACCGTACAAAATGTTAAACAATGTGTTGCATACGTAGACTTGATGTAAATGACCTTACAGGACGAGAAAAACATTGGTGAAACATGTCTCCAGTTTGTGTTTGGTATATGGCAGCTAAGCTTATTCACTTAAAGGGTTAATCCCCCAATAACCAAGTTATTCTTTATCCATGGAAAAATCTTGCTGATCACTGGAGTCTGATCCTGAAAACAGGGGCCTGCAGTTCTATCCTAAATGCAGCAAAGCTGCGTATACGCCACCCGATTGTCTATGGGACTAGCCGAGCGCTGCACTCTGCAGTCCCATAGACAATAAAGAAAAATGTCATCCATGAGTCAATTACTGTAATAAAGTTACGTTTCTCACTATTTCATACCGATTTTCTGCACTTGCAGGTGACGGTTGACTTCGACAGGAGTAGGACAAGTCCCCAAGCAACGCATTACAGTCAGGAGGTCTTGAGAGGGAATCTTGCCCTTTCCCTTTTTATCATACAGGTTAAAGCATTCTTTGAACTCTGTGAGACAGTGACATGACGGTACAATACATCATGGGAACAAAGTGTTACATGTACAACACAATTTATCCAGCAAGGTCATACATAAAGAGAAAGGGGCCCACACAGCTGCTCAGTGCCTGTTTTTGCCCCCAAACCGTTGATATTGGGGTATTTTTTTTTTTCCACCTAACCTTGTGCATGAACAGCACCATAGACTGTAATGGAGTTTTCGATCCATGGAAAATACAAATCGAACACGTACGTGAAAAACTGACGTATCAGTGAGGCCTCAGGTGAGTTACACACAATAGTCTTTATTTTCTCATGTGAAAAAGCGTCTGGGGGGGGGGGGGTTAAGCATGCAGGATCCATTTTTGGTCCTAGTGTCAATCTTCAGTCATTTTAGCATCCGTTTTTCTAATGAAGGAAAAAAATATTTTGCTTTTCCTACTGATACAATCGAATGCGGAGAGTGCATGGATGACGTGCTGTTTCTTTTTTATCATGGGGCCATTAACTCAGTGGTGAGCTTGATCCACAACATGCATCAAAGTAGGACAGGACTCCATTTTTATTTTGTGGACAATTGGTTTGCAAAACAAGGACACGCGAGAAGACATATTAATTGTATTAGGTCTGTGATCTATCTGCGAAAATATCATACATACCAAAACACTGACGTGAACGAGTCCTTTACGGTAAGGGAAGATTTTCTCAGACCAGCACTATGTGTTCATGGATCGCTCTCCTGTATATGATATTGTATGGGTTTGTAAACATGTCCGTTTTAAACAAAGGGTACTGGGGACCCCCGGAGCTGATGCAGCAAGGGATCTAACAGGTGAGTTAAAGAGATTGTCCCACTTCCACATAAGGAGGTGAGAGGCGTCGTTAGCATAGCGGGGTTTTTTGTTTGTTTTTTTTGACAGCTTGCTGATTAAAAATTGATGCCCTAGCCTAAGAATATTCATCCAATTAAAAAAAAAATTTGAAAACTCCTCTGATATCAATCACTGACTAGTAACTAAGCTAAATATACGATAGCATTAATATTGAGGTAATAACATTGAGGTTTATTTTACTTCTTGAATTTCTCAATACAGATATATCAATGAGTTGCGAAACTAACAACCTGGATATCCGGCGTGGTCGGCCAAAACCGCACCAAATAAATGTGATAGAAAGGTGGGCTTAATAGTTTGCTTAGAGTTAATTTGCCATCATTTCTGTGTCAAGCATTGCCCAATCTTGTACTAGAATAAACAGCGCCGAATAGGAGAAACAGAAGAGTTGGCCTGATAGAAATGAAAGCAAAGTCAATCAAAGCAAACTGCGACAATCGCTGCCCAATCTTCCACCAAAATGGACAAAGTATCAAATACGATCACCAGAATTGTCCTCCCCCCGACTCCCCACAACTTACTCTGAATTTCATCCTGAGACAGGAACTTGGTCTGTAGAAAACACAAATTCAGTTACCTAAGCATCGTATGGCCGACATATAAGAACACGCAGAATCTGCAAATGATGAAGAGGAGTACGACAAAGAAAAGGTATCGGCCATACAGCAGGACTCGTACTGATCTACGGGCACAGGTATAATACAGTCTGATCATAACCTACCATCTCTCGTCTCTGTGCTGTTCCTGCTTCCTGCTAGGTATGAGATGTTAAAGTCCACACAGGAAGAAGAACATCGAGACACTTCTATCATGGAGACCCAGGGTCAGATTCCACCATTATCCGCCAGGTAACAGGTCCTATTACCCTCATAAAGCAGCTGTCACACAGGACTCCTGTTCCAATGAAGTATTTATGAGGTGTACACAGAACACAACCTCTTGGATGATTCCCATACTTACGGACTATAAAAAAACAAAAACTCGAGTGTATTAACCCTTTATTTTAAGCATATGTATACATAAACCTAAGGGCTCATACTCATCTGCATATAAAATGGACGAGTGCAATCCGATAAAAAAATCCGATTACACTGTGACTAATGTTATTAAACGATTCGGTGCTCATCTGCAATTTTTTTTCTCACCTCAGATTGGATTGAGAAAAAAAAATCACAGCATAATGTGATTGACCGTGTATATTGGACGAGAGTCGTCAATGGGTGCAAGAAAAATAACGGATGGCACACCGACTGTGCATATGCCGTCTGGTTTTTATTGATAGAATCCCCCCAAAAAAGGAATTTCAATCATTCCACGACAGGAAGTGACACATAGGGAAGTGTTAGCCGGCTTCCATTGAGATAAACATGCTCCATGGAGTTTCAAATGTCTCGTCCAATTAATGTGGAAATGTTGGTGCTGGTACAGGAGCGTCCCAAGCTTTGGGACCGCAGGGACTCAGGCTATCAAAACAAAAATACGAAGAATGCGGCCTGGACATATATATGTCGCCAACTGTATCCACAATATGATGGCAGTTCACCTGATGTCCAAATGGGGATTAGTAATTTTTTTAAATTTTACTATTTTTGCCTATTTGTAGGCTATCAAAATGGCACATGCAAAGTCATGTTTTGTGTTTGTAATTTCATCTTACGTATGCCTTTGTGCCTTTCATGAACTTTGATATTAAACAATTTCAATCCATTACAGTGAATGATGTCACTAGAAGATGGAGAAGCTGCCGAGACCAGTATAGAAGCGATCGGCAGCATCAAGTGAAAAGTGGACAGGGTGCCTCCAAAAAACATCCATATCTCTACATGGATCGTTTACATTTTCTCACACCCATCGTGGATTTAATACCATAAGTTATATATATATATTTTTTTTAAGTTGTAACATTGAGTAATTACGTGTTTTTATGTTAATTAAAGAACAGAAAAACTTTCTGGATTGGGAGTCCGTCTCTGACTCAGAGGTTCTCACACCACAAGAGGAGGCTCTTGGACCATAGGCGAACCTCAGGTAGCCACTGAACAAGAAGAGTAAGGCCAGAGTAGTAGCCCTACCTTGCCCCTTGACACATCCCCATAAGCAGCACTTATACCCTACAGATTCTAAATAAGGAGGGAGGCCATCACCAACCCCACACGACGCGAGATAGATAGCCGAGTGATCGACTATGTATCTCGCACCAAAAGTGAGGAGGCCATTTGTAGAAGTCTGGCTCAACATCTGCTCCAAATCACCATGGAAATACAAATCCAAAGCAGCATTTCCCCTCATTGATGCTGCTATTCCACCTAGAGACCCCCAAGATTCATATCATTACATAGAAAGCAGCGACCAGAGATGGGCACACAGCCACCAACAAACTACGTGTCTGCACATGCCCTACCATCAGTCTGAGGACATCCTCCAGCCTCAGGACCACCTGCAGCATCAGGGCCACCAGCAACACCTTCTGAGCTACATGCTTACCATACTGCACAATCCGACCAGGCACAGTTTTCACACCAAGTAGAAGGATGGCATCATGTCCCTCCCAGCCATACCAACAACATTGCCCATTGCAGGCACCAACACTCCTGGCCTTCACACCAGGATCCTGGCTATGAACCTACTGGACCTGATGCCTATGGTCCCACACAATACAAATACCACCCCCTTAACAACCCACCGCAACCATTTTTGTCAAATATAGTCACCCGTCATCGCTCTACCCAACCTAACCCATTTCTAGTCTACCCTACCATCATTTCCCTCAGTCTTTAATTTGTAACTATTGTAGGTTACATTTTTGTGGTTTTTTTTGCATAACACTTTGGCTGACTTAAGCCTTTATTTCAGTTCTTATGTTGCAAAGAATAAAGAGAATTGTCGCTAATGATGAGAAACGAGTTTGCTTTTTAATTTTTCATGTTTAACACACATACATAACCAAAACACATAATAGTGCAAACATCACACCACTAAATTATGTTGCCATGGTGTGGATCCCTCAGGCGTCAGAAAGTAATCTGCAAGAACTTCACGGACTCTGAGACCTGAAGGATCCCTGTGCTTGTCCTAAACCTGTGCAACTGGACCAGGATTGTTAGCCAATCCTCCCTCAGCATCCACAGACACAGGCGAATTGTGGATACGGGGAAAATTGTGTAGCATTACACAGGCCTTAATGACACCATTGACATTTTGTTCACTTAATTGGAGGGTATTAAGCAATACCCTCCATTTAGCCATCAAAATGCCAAAGGGACATTCAACCAGACGCTGTGCCCTAGTAAGCCTGAAAATTCGACGTCGTCATCAAATGGCATGTGAACTGAAAGGCCTCATCAGCCACGAGAACATATGGTTCTGGTTCGTCACTTAAGCCAGAGAGGATCCTTGGGGATGGCACACCCCTTTCATTGTTCATAAGCCGACAACAAGGGATGATCGAATAGCTTCAGATGGCAGCTTATCCGAATAGCTATAGCGCTTACTGAGTAGCTGCCTCGGGAACCCGGATACCGGGATCGCTCCCGATAATCATATGTTCGGCACCGCAGCTGCATGTGTCGCGGCTGTGTGACAGTCACAACAAACAGGCTCTCCATGCATGTGTTGTGACTGTCACACAGCCGCGACACATGCAGCTACTGAGCCGAACAGCTTATTATCGGGAGCAATCTGGGTTCCCGAGGCAGCTATTCGGTAAGCGCTATAGCCATTTGGATAAGCACTAATCCGAAGCTATTCGATCAACCCTACCCAAGACCCATTAAGGAAAAATAGAAGATTCTAGAATCTCCTGTTCTTCCATAGGTCCCAATATAAACAATTATAAACTTGTAGTTGTTGTCAACAAACACCAACAACACTACTGAAAAAAATATTTGTAATTGTAGTATTGGGACCCTGAGTTGGGTGGCTTCTTGACACAAATGTATTTGCCATCCAAACAATTTGGAAACTGACACATTAAATATCCCCCTTGAAATGCGCTCCCAGTCTTGGCTTCTGCATGCTCTGAAGGCGGTGACATATTTTGTTACAAGTACAGTTATATGAAAAAGTTTGGGCACCCCTATTAATCTTAAGCTTAATGTTTTATAAAAATTGTTTTTTTTTGCAACAGCTATTTCAGTTTCATATATCTTATAACTGTTGGACACAGTAATGTTTCTGCCTTGAAATGAGGTTTATTGTACTAACAGAAAATGTGCAATCTGCATTCAAACAAAATTTGACAGGTGCATAAGTATGGGCACCCTTATCATTTTCTTGTTTTAAATACTCCTACCTACTTTTTACTGACTTACTAAAGCACTTTTTTTTTTTGGTTTTGTAACCTCTTTGAGCTTTGAACTTCATAGCTAGGTGTATGCAATCATGAGAAAAGCTACTTAAAGTGGCCACTTGCAAGTTGTTCTCCTGTTTGAGTCTCCTCTGAAGAGTGGCATCATGGGCTTCTCAAAACAACTGTCAAATGATCTGAAAACAAAGATTATTCAACATAGTTGTTCAGGGGAAGGATGCAAAAAGCTGTCTCAGAGATTTAACCTGTTAATTTCTACTGTGAGGAACATAGGAAATGGAAGAACACAGGTACAGTTCTTGTTAAGGCCAGAAGTGGCAGGCCAAGAAAAACATCAGAAAGGCAGAGAAGAAGAATGGTGAGATCAGTCAAGGACAATCCTCAGACCACCTCCAGAGAGCTGCAGCATCAACTTGCTGCAGATGGGGTCACTGTGCATCGGTCAACTATACAACGCACTTTGCACAAGGAGAAGCTGTATGGGAGAGTGATGCGAAAGAACCCGTTTCTGCAAGCACGTCACAAACAGAGTCGGCTGAGGTATGCAAAAGCACATTTGGAGAAGCCAATTTCTTTTTGGAAGAAGGTCCTGTGGACTGATGAAACCAAGATTGAGTTGTTTGGTCATACAAAAAGGCGTTATGCATGGCGGCAAAAAAACACAGCATTTCAAGAAAAACACTTGCTACCCACAGTAAAATTTGGTGGAGGTTCCATCATGCTTTGGGGTTGTGTGGCCAATGCCGGCACCAGGAATCTTGTTAAAGTTGAGGGACGCATGGATTCCTCTCAGTATCAGCAGATTCTTGACAATAATGTTCATGAATCAGTGACAAAGTTGAAGTTACACAGGGGATGGATCTTTCAGTAAGACAATAATCCAAAACACCGCTCCAAATCTACTCAGGCATTCATGTAGAGGAACAATTACACTGTTCTGGAATGGCCATCCCAGTCCCCAGACCTGAATATCATTGAACATCTGTGGGATCATTTGAAGAGGGCTGTCCATGCTCGGCGACCATCAAACTTAACTGAACTGGAATTGTTTTGTAAAGAGGAATGGTCAAAAATACCTTCATCCAGGATCCAGGAACTCATTAAAAGCTACAGGAAGCGACTAGAGGCTGTTATTTTTGCAAAAGGAGGATCTACTAAATATTAATGTCACTTTTCTGGTGAGGTGCCCATACTTATGCACCTGTCAAATTTTGTTTGAATGCAGATTGCACATTTTCTGTTAGTACAATAAACCTCATTTCAAGGCAGAAACATTACTGTGTCCAACAGTTATTAGATATATGAAACTGAAATAGCTGTTGCAAAAAAATTTTTTTTATAAAACAATAAGCTTAAGATTAATAGGGGTGCCCAAACTTTTTCATATAACTGTATGTTCTACAATATTAGATTTTCTTCTTAGAACAATATGTAAGCGTATTGCAGCATAGGAGACTCCAGTGCCAAGAAACCTAAAATACAAAAGAAAATTTTCAATATTTAAAACAAATATACATAAACAAATATTTGTGATAACATTACAAAATTTGGAGAACCACTTCTTAGGAATTCTGTGAAAGTATCATACATCTCTAATTTCCTTACATTAACCCAAAAATAAAACCAAAAACATGTCATGGGTGACACAATAATTTATGTAAACAGACGACAGGAAGCAGATAGAAGGAGCCTGGTGGTTTTTAATGTGGGAAGGGGACTATATCCATGGGCCTTCCTACACTAATATCAGCCCGCAGCTGTCTGCTTACCCTTTGCTGGTTCATTAAAACAGGGGAGAAACCAAGGCATTTTAAAGGGAACCTGTCACCTGAATTTGGCGGGTCCTTTTTTGGGTTATATGGGCGCTGTTTTCGGGTCTTTTATTAATTAAGTATTTCGCTGTGTTCCAGGACATAGTGCGCCGGCGCATGCGCACTAATGGTTTTCGGCTTTGCCCGCAGTAGTGCAAAGCATGCTGCGCGTGCGCAAGGCAAGATTTCTTTGTGCACGCTTTATTTAGGGAGGAAAGCGAATCAATGTCAAGTCAATTTCGCGACCAGCGGGAAAAAAAGGGGTTAATAAAAGATCCGAAAACACCGCCCATATGACCCAAAAAAGGACCCGCCAAATTCAGGTGACAGGTTCCCTTTAAGTAGAAAATCCATTTAAGTACAGTTATAGAGCATTGCAAGCTTCTGATTCAGTACTCCACTTTAACTACCGCCTCCTGTCTTTATTATTTGCTTCTTTCAAAACTAACATTTTGTCTTATCCTTTTCCTATGCACGTTTAATAAAAAAAAAAAAAAATGGTGTCCTCAGTGACTTCTATATGGTCATGTTCAGATAACCAAGCTAACCTTGGGACACAAGTGTGGCCAAACATGACAAAGCAGGATGTCTACGCATACAATCATCCATACCACAAAATGTTTTTTAGGACAACAACATTTAGACAAAGGGGAAATATTTCAAATACAAATAAGAGCAAAATCTGTCATCTTACTTCAGTGTAAGCAGCGGTCGTTCTTCTTTAGAAATGCATCTGAGAAAAGAAAGTCTTCTGAATAGTAAGGCCTAGGCGAAGTCTCTCCAGTAGTCGGTCAAAAGGTGGTCAGCGACATTCTATAGTAAGCATAACATTTGTCTGGGTGCATACGTAGATGGCCAAAATGCCCTCTTGTAGGCCATTTACAGAGGAGTGGATGCACCCAGTATCTGCGATGCTTTCTCGGAGCATCAACGGACGGATAGCCAGTCCTAAATTCCTGGGATAACACCCAGTTACGCAGGAGCTGTTCAATAGTATTCATCATCAAGTATAGAGTGGCCATAGCTGCAGGTTGGTTTTGCCAGAAAATAGGAGAAAAATATTCTGAGAAGTCTCTACCCAGGAATTATATGGATGTCCTCAGCATCAGGCATTTTTTTTTAAAGGGGTTTATTAAGGTCCAGGAAACTAAAATGCCCTACAATAACATGCCGATTCAAAATTGCAAAAGGATGTGAAAAACGCACTGCATACAGATTGCATACACACGTCATAAGCATGCTACTGTTCAACATCAAAAAGTAGCAAATTCTTTGAAAAGTTGCAAAAATGCACCAGATTTAAAACCCCATAAACCTTACTCCAGGAAGGCGTGGGTGGAGAAGGAGTGACATGCGCCAAAAAAACGCGACTTTCAGTAAAAGTCCCATTATATGATTCTAAAACATCTAGATAAGCAATGTGGTTGAGGAAACATCAAAAAAGACTAAAGTCACTGAAAAAGCAAATTACTCCAGAAAAGTGACAAAACTGTAATGATGAATAGGGGCCAAAGTATTTTCCGTCTGCCGCTATTTACTGGTTTAGGGCTTCCCGGGGGATTTGGGTCCATTTGTAGTCAGAGCGGTCCACGGGCCACTTTCAGTCTCCATTATAAATATGAGCGGAAGCCAATGTTAATGCTCACTTGTGAAAGCACTTAAAATAAGTGTATTACCATAAGGTCCATTTACAGAAGTGTGCTTCTGGTCTGCACCATTCCTGCCTTCGGGAGGTCCCAGCTCTGGAGGTCAGGTCAGACCAGCAGTACCATCTCATGGCCATATTCCCTGAATGTATTACGTTCCACTGCATATATTGGTGCCAAACTTTATTTACACTTTTCCCAGATGTGAACGGAGCCTGCGAGTACACTGCATCTTATTCTGAGAGTATTTGCTTCCATATTTGATCCATTAGTGGCTCGGTAGTGTCAGACAACATAGCTGAAATATGCTGAAAAGTACAGAGAGCACAATACACATAGAGATAGAAAAATGGGCATTATTTCTACTTCTATATTTTCCTCCATACTTGAGGCCGCCGATCATTCATGTAAATGCGCTATTATCTTATTTTTATTATTCATTGTGTTATGAACCTACCAAATTAACAAAGATTTTTTTTTGCTAAAACAGATATAAAATAATTTTATTTTTTTTAAGGTGATCTGATAAAATAATAATAATTTAAAAAAAAACACGAAACGATTAGCCATTATTATTAAGTTTTATAAATTTGCTGCATCTTTACATAACACTTTTGTTCAGAACGGATTTTCAGATTTTAACACCAATACCCGACTGGAGTGAGAATTGCGACTTTAAAAAGTCGCAACTCAAATCTGACTAAAACCTCTTGAAGACCCTGTGAGATCTCTTGAGGATGCGGTCCTTTGTTAGTCAAAGTCAATCCTAGCTGTCTGCCATTCACTCACACACACTATAACCTAAACCAACAAATGGGTTGTAACTAGGGATGAGCACACTCGTGGAAGTTCATGTTCTGGTGCGTGACCTGAACTTTAGTCTAAAGTTCAGTTCGGGTACCGGAACCCAAACCCTATTGAAAACAATGGGTACCTGAACTTTTTCTCAGGAAAATATTTTGGGGGGTGAGGAAGAAGTAACTGCAGCCACACTTCATCTGTGCCTGATACCTGTATCTTCAATGGCCATTGCCACAGTCAATGCTACTGACACCGCCGTCTCTTTCCTTGAAATGAGAAGTAATAAGGAGGCAGGCATAGATGCCGGGCGCGTAACACTCTCAAAATAATCAGGGTGCAGTGATGGAAGCAGGGTGAGTGATGCCAGCATCGCCCAATGAGAACGATTTGTTTGAGGGTGGCGATAGCAGCTGTTTGGCAGTGCTGGTGTAATTTCATTGCTTCTATTACCCCATGATGATGAATTTTAATTCCCCTTACTGTGCTTTTGCTGTTAATTTAGTGTTAGGGTATGTGTCCACGGGCCGGTTTTCATCCGGATTAGCTGCGGATTGAATGCTGCATACAGCCGCAGCGTTCAACCCGCAGCGTCCAGATGTTACCGCATAGTGGAGGGGATTTTATGAAATCCGGTCTCCACTATGCGTCGTAACACACACCCGGCGGCCCTGCGTTTACAGACATGCGGCGCGTCTTTTTAGAACGCAGCATGTCTGTTTACCTTACGGCGACGCTCCGTCGCCACAAGGCAAATCACAGGGCCCTATGTATAGGGTGCAGAGATTCCAGATGTGTGCAATGAACACATCTGGAATCACCGCGCGTTCAGAAGGCGGCGGCTCTTTGGGCGGAGTGGGTTTTCTGCTCCGTCCAAAGTGCCGTGAATCCGGATTCTGCTCCGTCCAAAGTGCCGTGAATCCGGACAGTGGACACACACCCTTAGGATTCTCAAGTATGTGGACCCTTGTGAGCTTGTATATTTTGGCCAAAATATTGACCAATAACTCATTATATTTTTTGCACTTTTTTTAATATTCAGGATGCAGTCAAGCCCATCAGTGTTGAGATTGAAAACTAGGGTGTCTGTTCTCATGGGGTGCACTTACAAAGTGCTGGGCAGCACGCCTAATTTAACAGTATGGGCGTCACTAATAGGCTGTGTTAAACTGTAAAGCGCTGCGGAATATGTTGGCGCTATATAAATAAAGATTATTAATTAATTACCTGAGTGTGACCAGCGCCCTATATATGTCTTTGTTTGTGTGCGATTTTAATACTAACAATCACCCCCTCCATGGATTGGTAGGTTGTGAGTGGTTGTCTCATCAGTATTTTGCGCCTCTGTTGCCGCCATCTTTACTATACGAGTTTGCTGCACCCTGATAGTGCATTAGTTCCGAGACCTGGGCAGGTAAATACTGCTGCCTTTTTGCAGTGTTTAGTCTTGAATTTTGGGGGAGTTTTAATTCCTCTTACTGTGGCTTTTACTGTTAATTTAGTTAAAAAAAAACCATACAGAACAAAACTGGTGTAAACAAAGTCTAAAAAGATTATCTATGAAAGTCAATCAATTACAACCCAAGTCTGAAGAAATGATAATACTTCACAATAAATAGAAAATATAGCTTTTATTCTGAAATAACCATCTGGAGGTAATTGCAGACATTTCTGAGATGACTTATTGCACCATCTGCCATCATGTATGACAGATAACAATTCCTAGAAGATGCATATCTGCAATAGATTGTCTGAACATGTCCTTAGGTCAAAATGCTTTGGGCCAGAGCTCCGGGCAGACAGCGATCCATAGAAGTATTGCGCTGCCCTGCCAAGCTTACCTTGCCCTTCCTGCAATAGTAGGTTAATGGAACAGAGAACACAGTGGTGGAAAAAATCAACTGCCATGTATTAAAGTATCATTATTCTGCATTAAAAATGGCAAAGGCTACTACAGTAAGAAGAAAACAGGTTCTCCTCCTCCTCCTTCCCTCTATTTGGGTCTTAAAGGGAAAATACTGGAAGTCTATAGCAAGTCGCACTCCTACAAGTGACTACGAAAGGAAGACCAGGTGTCGGCTTCTCGCATGCTCCATGCTCAGTGCAGGCTGTTGATGTGCAGTGTATAAAAAGCCCAGGGCTCGGGAATATATATTACCCCAGGATATTTCTTGCGAAGGATTTTGTCATTCCACAACCATACAATCCAGGCGGCTATGAGAAGCAAAGTGACGGAAAATGAGAGGAGCAGGAAAAGGCCATTACTGTCCAGGCGGAGGCCTTTTCGCTTCTGGTGCAAGATGAGAGCAAGCATTGCAAAGAAGGTGAATATGAAGATGATGAATATTTGCCCCTCAGTCACCAGGTACCTGTAAGGAATAGCACAGAAAACAGACAAATATTCAGATTTATTTCATGGTTCAGTAGTAGAGATGGGTGGACCGGCGGACATTCAAGTTGTGGTACCCGACACAAACTTTTTAGAAAATTCGGTTCGGGTACCAAGGCAGTACCCTAACCCCACTAAAAATAATGAATACCCGAATATTTCTCTCTCCTCTTCCGCCACAACATGGACTTACCCCAAACATTGCACCTTCAGCAGAAAGTCCGTGTTTGGCGTTCGGGCCCGAACAGTGACTGTCCGGTACGAACGCTGAGCATTTCTGTCCGGGTTCGCTCACCTTAACATCTCAAAACTGACAGTTTGTATAAATTTGGGTCCGAGTCCAAATTTTATTATGTGTATTTTATGTTTTAGCCAAGCATCAATCATGTAGGAAAATCGAGTTATACCCATTTATTAGAAGCAAAGCCATAAAAGATACTTGCCAGTAATACAAGCTGCTTGGGAGCAGCAATGACCAGGCGGATAAGGGCATCTCGCTTTCCCGTTTCACAGTCGTAAAGCAACCGGAAAAGTAGATGAACAGGATGAGAAAAAATGGAATATACCTAAGGAAAAGAAAAGGAAGAAAATGCAACAATTAATGGCATTTTATACAGAATTATAAAATAAAGGCTCTCTGAGCACCGCTGAAAAACTAAAAGGATGTCAATGCCCTGTTCTGCACCAGAGGCCTCATAAAATTAATAGAAAAGTATAATTCATAAATAATAATCAAACAAAATCAAAACGGATCTGTCACCACACTTTAACCTAGGATGTGGATTAAAGAGAGTCTGTCAGTAGGATCAGCCCTCCTAAACCATCTATGTAGGCACACAGGTCATAGGAAGCTGAATACAATGATATCAGATAGCAGATATCAAGGTGATTTATTCCAGAGAAATCTACATTTTTCAATGTGTAAATGAGTTGTTAAGATCTATCGGCCAGACATAGATCTCCCTGAGATCTGCCTCCGCAGTAGATTACAAATGTAAGGGGATGTTACCAGTGTGGCATGTAATGGCTGACAGTCTGCTCTCTTGATCTACAAGTCTCATACTGTTAATGCCCCCTTTAATTTTTAGCCCCTTCCCGCCACGGTCAATTTTTGTTTTTTCCTCCCCTTCCCAGAGTTATAATTCTTATTTTTCTGTCCATGTAAACATATTAGGGCTAGTAGTTTTGTGGGACAAGTTGGACTTTTGAATGAAACCATTTATTTTACCACATAGTGTACTGGAAAATTGGAAAAAAAATTCCAAGTGTGATAAAAGTTTTGAAAAAAAAACACAACAAAACGCAATTCTTTCTGACATTGCTTTTTGGAAACTGTTTTCACAGTGTACATTTAGTGGTAAAAATGACCTTACAATATGATTCTCCTCATCAATATCATTACCGCGATACCCAACATTTCCATTTTTTTAAAATTATTATTTTAGTGGTGGAAAAAAAAAAAAAAATTGGGGGGGGGGTTATGGCACCATTTTTATTTTTGGGCCAATGGAGCTGTGTGAGGGCTTATTTTTTCCTGGGCGAGATTACGTTTTTATTATCAGAATTTTGGAATAGATGTGACTTTTTGATCGCTTGTTACAGTTTTTTTGTGGAATTGCGACTACAAAAAAACCCCGTAATATTGGCGTTCTTGAATTTTTTTCGCTTACAGTGTTTACGGATCAGGTTAATTGTTTTTTTATTTTGATAGATCGGACTTATCTGAACGCAGTGATGACACGTGTGAATTTTTAACATCTTTATTTTCAATGGGGGAAAAAAAAGTGGCGATTTGAACTTTTTTTTTTTTCTTTTTTAAAACTTCTTTTTTACTTTTTACTGTTATTGTTAGCCTCCTTAGGGGGCATGAAGATGTGATAGTCCGATTGCTTGTGCTATATACAGCAATGTCAAAGCATCTCTGCATACAGCACAGATCACGGTCTCCAATGGATGCCGGCCAAAAGCTGGGTTTCAAAGGAGCTTCTTAATGACAGGCATAAGCTGACCCCCGGCTGTCATGACAGCCCACGATCACGTCACGGGCGGAGAGAATGACGCGCACGCATGCCAATGCATGTTAAATTCCGAAGTCAGAGATTGACAGTGGGATATATAGACGGTTCAGGAGGGTTGATCCTAGCTAGCTAAATCTAATGGTCACTGCTCCAAGCTGATTCGCCTGGATCTCTCTGTAGCATTCGACACTGTGGATCACCAGCTCCTCCTCACTATGCTACACTCAATTGGCCTCAAGGACACAGCCCTCTCCTGATTTTCCTCCTATCTCTTCTTACACTACTCTTCCCCTTAGGGTATGTGTGCACGGGCCGGTTTACATCCGGATTAGCTGCGGATTGAACGCTGCATACAACCGCAGCGTTCAACCAGCAGCGTCCAGATGTTACAGCATAGTGGAGGGGATTTTATGAAATCCCGTCTCCACTATGCGTGTGAACACGCACCCGGCGGCCCTGTGTTTACGGACATGCGGCGCGTCGCTTTAGACTGCAGAATGTCTGTTTACTTTGTGGCGACGCTCCTTTGCCGCAAGGTAAATCACAGGGCCCTACGTATGAGGTGCAGAGATTCCGGATGTGTGCAATGAGCACATCCGGAATCACCGCGCGTTCAGAAGGGGCGGCGCTTTGGGTGGAGCGGGTTTTCCGCTCCGTCCAAAGCGCCGTAAATCCGGACAGTGGACACGCACCCTTAGGCCGGAGTCACACTACCGTATAACATGGCTGACTGCTATGTGACAAAACATCACATTCCACTCTGCCCAGTATTATTCTATGGGGTAGATCACATTTGTGATTACTTTCTCATTCAGCATGAGCGAGTAATTAAAGCAAGCTGTGATTGGAAGCGAGACTCAGCTCCCTCGCACCCATACAAGTCTATGGGTGAGAGTGAAACATCAGAAATTATGGTAGTTTCTCCGCCTCCTCCGCCGCTGTGCTCTGATCCTGTCATGTGAGAGAATCGCAGCACAGACACATAACACTCTGATCACGCTCGCAGCAGAGCAGGAGCTGAGGGTCATTAGCATATCGCATTGGATGCATTACGCTGGTGAGATTCCAGTCTTACTGTTGAGGTTCCTCATGGTTCAGTCCTTTCCCCCTCCTCTTCTTGTATACTGCCCCTATTGGACAAACAATCAGTAGTTTCTGTTATCAGTACCATCTACAGTATATGCTGATGACACCCAATTATACACATCGTCCCCTGACATCACCCCCACCCTAATACAAAATACCATGGATTGTCTTTCCGCTGTCTCTAACATTATGACCTCCCCCTATCTAAAACTAAATTTGTCAAAAACTAAACTCCTTGTGTTGCCTCCCACCACTAACCTACCCATGCGCAATATTGCCATTTCTATTTGTGGCTCCACCATTTCCCCTCAGCAACATGCCCGCTGTCTTGGTGTCATATTTGACTCAGATCTTTCCTTCACTCCCCACATCCAATCACTCACCCGCTCACGTCACTGATATCTCATAAACCTCTCTACAACTCAACGCTTTCTTACCTATGTTTTGACAAAAACTCTTACGGTCACTCTTATTCAATTTTGTCTGGACTATTGCAACTCTCTACTAATCAGTCTCACTCTTGCCAAACTCTCCCCTACAATCCATCCTGAATGCAGCAGGCAAGATCGTATTCCTCTCCAACCGCTACACTGACGCCTCCATCCTGTGCCAGTCATTGCACTAGTTACCCATCCAATACACAGTCCAATATAAACATATTACTCTCACCCACAAAGTGCTCCACATTTCAGCACCATTGTACATCTCCCTCTTCTCAGTCTACCAACCTACTCGTGCCCTGCATTTTGCTAATGACTTCAAAATAAAATCCTCAACAATCCGAACCTCCCACTCCCGTCTGCAAGACTTCTCGAGAGCTGTGACAGTTCTTTGGAATGCATTACTCAGTCAGAACAATTCAGATGATTCCTGATACCCACATTTTTAAGTGTGGCCTAAACACGCATTGCTTAAGACTGGCCTATCGCCCCACCTCACTTATCTAATTATTCCAGTTTGGCCCATACAACATTTTCTTCCAAAATCATGACCTCGTAGCATCTGTTCACACCCTCCATGCACGTATTAGCCCCCTGTGTCTGTACTGTGCACATACTGGCTGGTGACCGGTTCGTGCAGGTATGTGCAGACCCTAGTTGGTATATTATGGCTGCATTGTACAATATAAGCACATTCTACCATCCACCTTTTGTGTCCCCCCTAATTCCTCATAGATTGTAAGCTTGTGATCAGGGCCTTCAGTCTTATAGAAATCAGAGGTATGTTTATTCTGTAATGTCTTTATTGCCCGTACAAGTCCTCTCTGTAAAGGGCTGTGGAATACGTTGGCGCTACAGAAATAAAATATTGCCATTGATCCTACTGACGGATTCCCTTTAAGATATGAGGATAAAAGGCTTGCTCTATATATAGGGAAAAAAACAAACACACGCAGTAAATACAAGTCTGCTTCCATTAAAGGTTTATGAAAAATGGGAAGATTTTTTTTTTGTAGATACAGAACCACAATTGACTTGGGATGGGTCTGCTATCTTAGCTCTAGTGACGTAAATGAGGCTGAACTGCAATACAAGACACATCGCTATACAAAAAAAAAATCAGAAACCATTTTTTGATCATGGACAAACCTTGTAGTTTATCAGAAAAAAAACACAAATGTGTTGATAGACATGAGCGAATATCATCGGTTCCCTCCTTATTCAGCTCGTTAATAGAGCTTACTGAACAGCTGCAGCGGGAACCCGAATACCTGAAGTACTCCCGATAATCAGGTGCCCAGCGCCACAGCTGCATGTGTTATGACTTTCACGCAGCCGCGACACATGAAACTGCTGTGCCAGACACCTTATTGTTAGTTGATTCAGCAATTGCAACTTTTTAATAAAGTACCAATTTTTTTGTGGACATATACTCCCCCCCCCACGAGTGATTTTACGTACGTCTGAAATATTTGTGACATTTTTGCAGAACATGTGAATTTTTGTTGTGATAAAAAAAAATTTGCAAACAAAGGCTTAAGAAAAAAAAATATTTTGGATTTTGTATACAAGGTTCATGAATCACGTGTGCTATTTTGAAGAATTTGATGCAAAAACGTCAATAGATATCACAAAAAAAAGCCCACAAATGGTAAAACATCTAATGGCATTGACACAGCATCACTAAATCTAGATTAGCCCTGCATCAATCTAATTATCTTCCTAAGTGACGCCAACAGTGGGGAAAGTATGCTAAAAAACTCCAGTTTTCTGGTGTAACTGCATTGTAAAGACCGACATTCAAACTGAAGACCCCCAACATTTACCAACACTTCTATCAAAAGGAGAAGTGACTGTTGAGTCAAAAATTATTTTTCTTCTTCAACTTTGGAAACTAAGATAATTTGGGGGACAAGAAACCTGCCACATTGGAATTCCAGGCCCACTGCCAAGCTGTGCCCCAGTATGTATGAAGAAATGAGCACAGACATACAGTGCCTTGGAAAAGTATTCGGCCCCCTGGAACTTTTCAGCCTTTTCCCACATATCATGCTTCAAACATAAAGAAACCAAATGTAAATTTTTGGTGAAGAATCAACAACAAGTGGAACACAATTGTGACGTTGAACGAAATTTATTGGTTATTTTAAATTTTTGTGGAAATTCAAAAACTGAAAAGTGGGGCGTGCAATATTATTCGGCCCCTTTACTTTCAGTGCAGCAAACTCACTCCAGAAGTTCATTGTGGATCTCTGAATGATCCAATGTTGTCCTAAATGCCTAATGATGATAAATATAATCCACCTGTGTGTAATCAAGTCTCCGTATAAATGCACCTGCTCTGTGATAGTCTCAGGGTTCTGTTTGAAGCACAGAGAGCATCATGGAGACCAAGGAACACAACAGGCAGGTCCGTGATACTGTTGTGGAGAAGTTTAAAGCCGGATTTGGATACAAAATGATTTCCAAAACTTTAAACATCCCTAGAAGCACTGTGCAAGCGATCATATTGAAATGGAAGGAGTATCATACCACTGCAAATCTAACAAGACCCGGCCGTCCCTCTAAACTTTCATCTCAAACAAGGAGAAGACTGATCAGAGATGCAGCCAAGAGGCCCATGATCACTCTGGATGAACTGCAGAGAGCTACAGCTGAGGTGGGACAGTCTGTCCATAGGACAGCAATCAGTCGTACACTGCACAAATCTGGCCTTTATGGAAGAGTGGCAAGAAGAAAGCCATTTCTCAAAGATATCCATAAAAAGTGTCATTTAAAGTTTGCAACAAACCACTTGGGAGACACACCAAACATGTGGAAGAAGGTGTTCTGGTCAGATGAAATCAAAATCAAACTTTTTGGCAACAATGCCAAACGATACGTTTGGCGTAAAGGCAACACAGCTCATGACCCTGAACACACCATCCCCACTGTCAAACATGGTGGTGGCAGCATCATGGTTTGGGCCTGCTTTTCTTCAGCAGGGACAGGGAAGATGGTTACATTTGATGGGAAGATGGATGGAGCCAAATACAGGACAATTCTTGAAGAAAACCTGTTGGAGTCTGCAAAAGGCTTGAGACTGGGACAGAGATTTGTCTTCCAACAAGACAATGATCCCAAACATAAAGCAAAATCTACAATGGAATGGTTCACAAATAAACGTATCCAGGTGTTAGAATGGCCAAGTCAAAGTCCAGACTTCAATCTAATCAAGAATCTGTGGAAAGAGCTGAAAACTGCTGTTCACAAACGATCTCCATCAAACCTCACTGACCTCGAGCTGTTTGCCAAGGAAGAATGAGCAAGACTTTCAGTCTCTCGATGTACAAAACTGATAGAGACATACCCCAAGCGACTTGCAGCTGTAATTGCAGTAAAAGGTGGCGCAACCAAGTATTAAGTTAAAGGGGCCAAATAATATTGCATGCCCCACTTTTCAGTTTTTGATTTTCCACAAAAATTTTAAACAACCAATAAATTTCATTCAACTTCACAATTGTGTTCCACTTGTTGATTCTTCACCAAAAATTTACATTTGGTATCTTTATGTTTGAAGCATGATATGTGGGAAAAGGTTGAAAAGTTCCAGGGGGCCGAATACTTTTGCAAGGCACTGTAGCTGGTTAAACAAATATTGTTTAATTTCTTACCACATGGAGTGTCCCAAGTACTCGTCATAGTAGTACAACAACTCAAAAGAGTCCACCTGGAATGTAAAGAAAGAAAATAAGAGGCGCGGAGCAGTGTATGACAATGGAATAGCGCACAGACTGAAATCCCGATTCCCTTACTATATAATGCACACAGATACATTTTATCCCGACTGATATCTTTTTGGGCTGCCGAACCCCTTTCCTGGTTTACCCCTCCGCCTTCTCACCAGGGTGGTGGGCTGTAGATTCTGCATTATTGGGTTGTCCCGCACAGACAGATGAAGTTGGTATCCGCTGAAGATCAACCGGTGATTGACAGAATCTCCCACCAGGTGAATACTGGCCCCCATGACAAACGTCATAATGCTGATGTAAATCACAGAGTTAGGGAGGGTCTTTGGAGATCTTTCTATCAACTGCAAAATATACCAGAAAAGTTGATGTTAGATTTCTTAAAAAAAAAAAAAATAAGTAAAATAAGATACGTCACTGTATCTACAACTGCACACCCAGACATTTACTCGGCTTCTCCAGGTGCGTCAGAATACAAGACAGGTATAAAACTCCTGACTTCTGCTATAGTAGTAATTATATAGACTCCTAATGATGGCGATTTGGGGTCAAGCAAGGATTTAAAAGGGAATCGGTCAGCAGGATGTGCACAGTAACTTACACACAGTGTCAGGTCGGCACCATTATACTGATTACAAGGATACCTGGTGATGAAATCCGTCTTGTGGTTGTTGTTTAATCTTTATTTTCACTTTTGAGTTAATGATATGGTCGTGCTCCGGGGCGGCCTGTGTGTTTGGGGTCTTCATGTGGTGCGCTGCTTAGGTATTCATCTGTATGGCCTCTGACAGGTCACTGATCCCTCACTGACCTGCCCCCTAGTTTACATAATTAATATTACATATATAAAAAAAATAAAATTATTAACTCAAAACTGAAAATAAAGATTAAACAACCAGAAGACGGATTTCATCAACAAAGGTATCATTGTAATCAGTATAACGGTGCCAACCTGACACTGTGTGTGGGTTACTGTGCACAATCCTGCTGACAGGTTCCCTTTAAGGAATTGTCCACTTTAGGACATAAAATAAGTTTAGATGCGTTAAATTTGTACAGTGCATACAGTCTCTTCTCTAATGGACAGAACTCTTGCAAGTCGGGACTAGGTATCCAAGCTGTGCTGCAGGAAAAAACAAAAAGATGCTGGAACAGTAGTAATCAGCTTTATTTTCGTTTAATTTTTTTTTACTTCTGTTGAGGGAGAAAACACACAGAGTATATATCGGAATAGACAACTGTCGCATGTTCAGCAGTATACATTGGTTGTCTGTCAGCGACTTCTGCGCCAAAGTCTCTCTGAATACCTGCAAAAGTATAAACCAGACTGAGAATACGCCGGCTGTCTATACCAACGCATACTCTGTGTTCTCTCTCCCTGCCAGCGTTCAGAAAGGCTTTTATAGCAGAAGCGCACTGACAGACCACCAGCTAAGAGAGAGGACACACTGAGTAGTTGGACAGACCAACCCGGACACTCATCACATTCTGTTTCCAGCAAGCAGGGGCAATGAAGCAAGCAGGAGGCAGGGACAGCAGAGCAAAACAGCCCACTGAACTATAGTTGGTGATGACAGATCATCTGAAATGTCCCTGTGCATAAAGGAAAAAAAAAAAAAGGCATCGGAATTTAAAAAGCCATAACAATATACTGGAAGTGAGACTAGCAAGGAAGCGGTAGGGAATTTTGAAACAAGTATGAATTAGAAAAATGCTTTGCTTTTAAGGATAGTTAATTACAGATGTAGTTTTAGGCATTGGACAACACCTTTAAGATGTTCGCATTAAATAAAATAGCTACTGTTCCAGCATCCTTTGGCACACAGAACGTCTTTCCTCTGCAGCTCTTCCGGGGACTTCGTCCTGATTGCTATCTATTTAGCATTGAGGCTCCTTACTGACCCACATGGGACTGGCAGCAGCAGTGGAATTATCAGCTTACTTACAGAAAAAGTAGCGTTTTCTCCACGCAATGGGGAGAGGTGAACGGGCCACTATCAGAGGGAATCACATTCTGTAAATGTCTGTGTTTTGCTGAATCCTGACACATTACAATATGCACACTGTCGGGATTCTGCTCTGCTGCTTGCTCGAGCGGCCGCCACATACTATCTCCTCTCAACAGAACATTGAGAGAAGGAAAATGTGCTACTCGGCACGTGATTACAACTATGGAAATCGCATACTTTCGGTCATGTGACGATCACTTGAACAAGCAACAAGCGGACTCCAGACAGTGTGTGTATTGCAAAGTGTCAGGATTCTGCAATCTAGTCATGCAGAAATGTAGCTGAAGCCCATAGACATTAAAAGGGGTTCTCCAGGACTTTTACCTTGATGGCCTATCCTTAACATAGATCATCAATATTTGATCAGTGGTGGTGCGACACCCAGCACCCCGACCTATCAGCTGTTCCAGGTGCTGGTGGCAGCTGGAAATAATAAGTTGTGGAGCTGCACAGCACAGCTGCATCAATGTTATGGTAACCGCGGACGGGTACTGCACATCCTCCTCATATTCAAATCTATAAGGGACAGATGTGTAGTGCCCGTGCGCGGCCACAATAATATGGATGGAGCTGTGCAGCTCTGCTACTGCCGAGCACTGGGGACAGCTGATCAGCGGACGTGCGGGGGTTACAACCCCCACAGATAAAATATCGATGAGCTATACTAAGAAAAAGCTATCAAAGTAAAGGTCAAAGACAACATCTTTAAACTGCACACATATTACATATAACAAATAACTAATAATTAGACGCAGTAAACAAAATTACACAAAAAGCAAAATTCTATAAGGATTTAAGGAGCTGAAAAAAATTGCAATTTCACAAAAAAGGAGATTTTTGTGTACTCACCGTAAAATCTTTTTCTCCGAGCCAATCATTGGGAGGAGAAAAGTTATTATTGAAAACCCTCAATGAAATGCAAAAGCCGACTGTGACAATAAAGCGATGCACAAATATCAGCTTACAATCTGAGAATCGCTGTATTCCCAGCAGCCCTTTTCCTTACTTAGTATTTAGCTAATATACAGATTTATATTTCACAAATTCCCATTTCAGGATGAAGCTCCGCTCTATGATGGTCCCCAGTTCCCTCGAGCCCTGAGTATTAATCCCAGTTCACCTTGAGCAGTAACAGCGGAGTTATAATGTTATAAGCCATATGGAAGTAGTCGCCTGCACTGGGTTTATTCAGTGGGAACCAATCCAAGGGAAGGATAATCTGCAGAGAGAGCACAAAACACGACTTCACTAATAAATCACTACAGCTCTGGTTGCAAAGGAAAGGCTACATCTGGAGCTCAGCGAGGCGCGTGCAGCCCAATATGTGGCATTTCAGACATTTCCTATCATTTGTGAACACCAAGCAGAAAGCACAAAGGAGAAGCAATATGTCACCAAGCAGTAAAGTAAAGATCAATACATGACATACAACACTACACTGGATAGTGTGAAATATATCAGTAGTATACCGGGAAATATCAACAGAGGATGGAGAAGCGATCTTCAGAAGTAGCGAAAAATCACAGATACTGCACAATGTCTGTACCGGACAATCCCTAAATACAAGTCTAATCTAGCAGAAAAAGTCCAAAAATACATGATTAATCCATGTTGGTTTGGCCCAGGAATGCCTGATCATGGTGAACAGACATCAAAAGGGGCTATACTATGGTGTAGTGAAGGTCGGCACTGGCCACAATGATTCCAAAAGCCAACAGTGGAGATCAAAGTGACTCAATCTTTGGAAATAAAAAGGTGCAGACTGAGGATACATGTCCAGCTTCTACCGCCTCATAGTCAGCCCTACAGTATTAACCCCTTAGTGGCAGAGCCAATTTGGTACTTTATGACCAGGCCAATTTTTACCATTCTGACCACTGTCACTTTATAGCTCTGGAAAGCTTCAACAGATTTCACTGATTCGGAGACTGTTTTTTCGTGACATATTGTACTTCATGTTAGTGGTAAAATTTATTCAATATGACTTGCGCTTATTTGGGAAAAAATGGAATTATGGGGAAAATTTAGCAATTTTCAAACTTTGAGTTTATATGCCCTTAAATCAGAGAGTGGTGTCACACAAAATACTTAATAAATAATATTTCCCACGTGTCTACTTTACATCAGCACAATTTTGGAAACTAATTTTTTTTTTTAGCTAGGAAGTTAAGGGTTAAAAGTTGACCAGCGATTTCTCATTTTTCCAACAAAATTTACAAAACCATTTTTTTTTCGGACTTCACATTTGAAGCGACTTTGGAGGATCTATATGACAGAAAATAGCCCAAAGTGACACCATTCTAAAAACTGCACCCCTCAAGGTGCGCAAAACCACATTCAAGAAGTTTATTAACCCTTCAGATGCTTCACGAGAACTAAAGCAATGTGGAAGGGAAAAATAAACTTTACTTTTTTCACAAAAAATTTACTTTGGAACTAATTTTTTTTTATTTTCACAAGGGTATCAAGAGAAAATGGACCACAAAATTTGTAGTGCAATTTCTCCTGAGTACGCCGATATATCCCATATGTGGGGGAAAGCCACTGTTTGGGTGCATGGCAGAGCTCAGAAGGGAGGGAGCACCATTTGCCTTTTTGAATGCAAAATTGGCTGGAATCAATGGTGGCACCATATCGCATTTGGAGACCCCCTGATGAACCTAAACAGTGGAACCCCCCCAATTCTAACTCCAACCCTAACCCCAACACACCACTAACCCTAATCCCAACTCTAACCACTAGTGATGAGCGAGTGTACTCGTTGCTCAGGTGTCCTCCGAGTATTTGTTAGTGTTCTGAGAGTAAGTTTTCATCGCCTCAGCTGAATGATTTACGCTATTAGCCAGCTTGATTACATGTGGGAATTCCCTAGCAACAAGGCAACCCCCACATGTACTCAGCCTGGCTAATAGCTGTAAATCTTTCAGCTGAGGCGATGAAAACTTACTCTCAGAACACTTACAAATACTCGGAGGGCACCTGAGCATGCTCGGGAAATCACAAGTAAGGCTGCCATCACACTAGCAGTATGTGGTCAGTATTTTACCTCAGTATTTGTAAGCCAAAACCAGGAGTGGAACAATCAGAGGAAAAGTATAATAGAAACATATGCACCACTTCTGTATTTATCACCCACTCCTGGTTTTGGCTTACAAATACTGATGTAAAATACTGACCAAATACTGAGCGTGTGACGGCAGCCTAACGAGTATATTCGCTCATCACTACTAACCACAACACACCTCTAACCCTAAATTTATCCCAACTCACTTTAGCCCAACTTCCAACCCTAATGGAAAGATGGAAACAAATTTTTTTTTATTTCATTATTTTCCCCTCACTATAGAGGGTGATAAAAGGGGATTTTATTTACTATTTTTTTTTCTCTTGATCACTGTGATACACTATCACAGTGATCAAAATGAACCAATAGGAAAATTTTCCTATTGTTGCTGGGTGACAGATCTCGGCAGGTGCACGGCGCACCCCCGGCAGCCAGACCCCTGAGAAATTCCGACTCTGGGGGGCACTATACGATTAAACCTCAGCACTGTTAAAAAGCGGCGCTGTGGTTTAAGTACCCTTAACTGACACCGTTAAAAGGCGTATCGGCGGTCGTTAAGGGGTTAAAGAAGCAGTCCCATTATGGTTTTTTTTTCAGTAAATGTGTCTATGTGAATGTAATATAGTGTGAGTGGAGTGAATTAATATACTCTCCTACCACCGCGCTCTCTTGTTCCCAGCACCGTTCTGCTCCTCTTCTCAGTGACGTCACCCCTCTGTAGACTGTTCAAGTCGCACATTGCTCTGCGTGACCCAGAATTGACTTGTATAACTGAAGTTTAAGGAGTGTCAGAACAAGGCTACATAGGCTTACATTGTAAAAGAGACTTCCGACTCACACATAGAAAATAGAGTGAGCTGGAGAGTGCGAAGAGCAGCGGTGACGTCACTGAGATGAGGAGCAGAATGGTGCTGGGTCCCAGAGAAGGCGACAGTAGGTGAATATATTAATACACTCACATATTTAATAAATAAGAAACTTTATGGGAGAGCTTCTTTGCAAGAGCATAAAGAAAGACAGGAAGCTCGCTGCCATACAGCGATGGAAGAAAACTGCAATACCGATCTGAGGCTTGAAGGAATGTTTAAAAGGAATGGGTCATCAAAAACTGACCTAAATTTAAAAACCAGGTTTCAAAATTGTAATTTTTCCCGTTTTCCATATCACTATGCATGTGTGTGTGAATATATATACAGTTGGGAAAATAAGTATTTGATCCCTTGCTAATTTCATAAGTTTGCCCACTGACAAAGACATGATCAGTCTATGATTTTAAGGGTTGATTAATTTTCACATTGAGAGATAGAATATCAAAAATTAAATCCAGAAAATCACATTTTTTAAATATATAAATTTATTTGCATTTTGCAGTGAGAAATAAGTATTTGATCCCTCTGGCAAACAATACTTAATACTTGGTGGCAAAACCCTTGTTGGCAAGCACAGCAGTCAGACGTTTTCTGTAGTTGATGATGAGTTTTCGCACATGTCAGGAGGAATTTTGGTTCACTCCTCTTTGCAGATCTTCTTTGAATCATTAAGATTTTGAGGCTGTGGCTTGGCAACTCGGAGCTTCAACTCCCTCCATAAGTTTTCTATGGGATTAAGGTCCGGATACTGGCTAGGCCACTCCATGACCTTAATGTACTTCTTTTTGAGCCACTCCTTTGTTGCCTTGGCTGTATGTTTTGGGTTATTGTATTATTGTATTGCTGGAAGACCCAGCCATGACCCATTTTTAATGTCCTGGCAAAGGGAAGGAGGTTGTCACTCAGGATTTTACGGTACATGGCTCCATCCATTCTCCCACTGATGCGGTGAAGAAGTCCTGTCCCCTTAGCAGAGAAACACCCCCAAAACATGTTTCCACCTCCATGCTTGACAGTGGGGACGGTGTTCTTTGGGTCATAGGCAGCATTTCTCTTCCTCCAGACACGGTGAGTTGAGTTAATTCCAAAGACCTCAAATTTTGTTTCATCTCACCACAGCACCTTCTCCCAATCACTCACAGAATTATCCAGGTGTTCATTGGCAAACTTCACACGGGCCTGCACATGTGCCTTCTTGAGCAGGGGGGCCTTGCGGGCACTGCAGGATTTTGAAACCTTTACGGCGTAATGTGGTACCAATGGTTTTCTTGGTGACTGTGGTCCCAGCTGCCTTGAGATCATTCACATGTTCCCCCCGTGTAGTTTTAGGCTGATCTCTCACCTTCCTCATGATCAAGGATACCTCACGAGGTGAGATTTTGCATGGTGCCCCAGATCTTACTTATGATTTTGTAGCCCATTCCAGGTTTGTGCAGGTCTATGATCTTGTCCCTGACATCATAATGAAGCTCTTTGGTCTTGCCCATGTTGTAGAGGTTAGAGTTTGACTGATTAATTGAGTCTCTGGACAGGAGTCTTTTATAAAGTTGACTATGTAAGACAGCTGTCTTTAACCCCTTAACCCCCGAAGCTTTTTTCGGGACCAGTTGTACTTTTGAACGACACCAATGGTTTTACCATGTCGTATACTAGAAAACGGGAAATAAAAATTCAAGTGCGGTGAAATTGATTGTATTTTTATTGTTTTATTTTGAATGGAGAGAAAGGGGGGGTGATTTACACTTTTATATTTTTTAAAACTTTTTTTTTTTTGGCATGCTTTAATAGTCTCCATGGGATACTAGAAGCTGCCACAACACGATCGGCTCTGATACATAGAGGTGATGATCAAATCACCTCTATATAGCAGATTTACTCACTTGCTATGAGGACCGACCACAGGATGGCACTCACAGCAATCCGGCACTGACAACCACAGAGGTCTCCAGGAGACCTCCGGTTGTCATACCAACACACCGGTGACCTACGCTCACTGAGGGGGTCACCGGTGTGCGTATTTCCGGCGCGATTGCCGGAAGCGCAATTTAAGTGCCGCTGTCAGCGTTTGACAGCGGCATTTAAGGGGTTAATAGCTGCGGGTGGATGGCTGGCATGTCCCTAGAAGGAGTAAGACATCGGCGTACTATTACGTCCGATGTCGGAAAGAGGTTAATGCAGGTAATGAGTTGTTTAGGAGAGTCTGGTCTGTAGGAGCCAGAACTCTTAATGATTGGTAGGGGATCAAATACTTATTTCTCACTGCAAAATGCAAATAAATGTATATAATTTATACAATGTGATTTTCTGGATTTTGTTTTTTGATATTCTATCTCTCAATGTTAAAATTAACCTACCCTTAAAATTATAGACTGTTCATGTCTTTGTCAGTGGGCAAACTTACAAAATCAGCAAGGGATCAAATACTTATTTCGCCCACTGTATATACACACATATCAGAGATCTTGCAATTCTCCCACAGCTCACCTCTTCCTTCTCCCTTCACAGTGACGTTTGTTCAGATTAAAGAGCATGATCATATTTGGAGACCATTTCCATACAAACAAATAGGGTATGATTCGGTCTATTGACACCACTGTCCATGTGAAGAAATAGGATTCTAATATTAGACCTAGCGGCCTGTGTGAGAAAAAAAAAAGTATTTTTTACTTTTTATTGTAGATAGTGATATGGGAAAATAAAACACACACACACAATCAAAAATTTTAATATAAAACTCTTTTAAAATAAAACCCCGATCTAAACAATAGGTCATGTACTATCCTGCGGAATGTAAGTCCGCAAGGACATGGTCCTCTCCCCTCTGCACCAGTCTGTCATTGTAAACTTGTAAATGATATCTGTAACTCTGTATGTAACCCCTGCTCATGTACAGCACCATGGAGTTAATGGTGCTATATAAATTAATAATAATAATGTACTGATGACACTTTCCATCCAAATGGGTTCACTTGGTCCTTCGCCCTCAGGGACATGTTCGAGAAAAAAAATGTTGTAAAGAGCATATGGCGGATGGCAGGTGTGCTTTAAATTAATTAGCACCATTGAGGTAACACGCACCAGGTCACCCCATCCCGAGAGCCTCATGTTACCGTACAGGATACTGTGACATAGCAGCAAACCTTTCACAGCTTGAACTTCCAAGTTCTTCCACCTTTCTGAAGGATAGCCTAACATTGGGAACGTCTTATTGTAACCATCTGCTCCCATACCTTATACCAGGTCATCACTGGTCACCGATCTACTGCACAAATAGGCCCTCAATGTAGGTCATTGGGGAAGGAAACCCTAAAAATTAACCATTATGGGATGTACATAAAAGCCTAAGTAATGAATATATACGTAGAAGTTTCACTGTTCTGTTGGACAGAAATAGGGCGAGCGGAAAGGAGTTTTGATTCTTGTGCCGAAATATTTCTCCACAAATGTGACAAGGATACTGGTTCCTCACAGCAGCCTGCGTGTCACAGTGCAGAAAATGTCTCTCTCACGGCCCCTTGTACAAATAGTGACAGTGTAACCTCAACATTTCTGCATCAATTTTACCTAAAATTGCATCAGATTTTCACACAAGTCCTAAAAGTAGGTAAGAACCGAATCAAGCACATGACTCAACATATTAGACCATGTAGAAATGTTTATATTGACGAATAATATCCAAATATCAGTATCTGGTCCGTCCTCCTTCTGCAGCAATAACTGAAGCTAAAGGTTTCCGGTTACTGTTGATTAGTCCTACACATCAGCTTGGAGGAATTTTATCCCACCCCTCCTGGCAAAACAGCTTCAACTCTTAATGTTGGTGGGTTTTATCCCATGGACGTCTTGCTTCAGGTCCTTCCACCAACATTTCTACAGGATTAAGGTCAGGGCTTTACTTTCCTAAACTTTATTCTTCTTTAACCATTCTTTTATAGAACGACTTGTGAGCTTTGGGTTGTAGTGTGCATGACCAACATTCTCCTTAGATTCAGCTTATGGGAAGATGTACTGACATTTTCCTTTAGATTTTACTGGTACAATTTAGAATTCATTGCTCCATCAGTGATGACCAGCTGTAATGGCCCAGATGCAGGAAAACAGGACATACTATGAAACCACCACCACTGTGCTTCTCAGATGGCATGAGGTTTTTAACCGTTACTGCAGTGTTTTTCTTCCTCCAAACAGAACGCTTCTCATTTGAGCCAAAAAGCTCTATTTTGGTATAAACCATCCACAAAACATTTTTCCAATAGCCTTCTGACTTGTTCAGGTGATCTTTAGAAAACTGCAGATGGGTAGAAATGTTCTTTTTGAAGATCAGTGGCTTTTTCCTTACAATACTACCATCCTCCATATCATTGTTGTTCAGTAATGGTGGACTTCGGAGTACAAAAATTAGCTAATGTGAGAAGCCTTTAGTTGCTTACAGGTTTCCTTGAGTTCCTTTGTGACCTCGCAGCCTATTATTTGCCTTGCTCTTGGAGTGACCTTTGTTGATTGATGTCACCAACACCGCCCACTCACTGCCCATGTGATTCTGATCTTACTGAAAAGGGTTATTCTACTTTTCACACTTACTTGTACACTCAACAATTGCAATAGGCTACAATGAGCTAAGCTAGGTCACACATCCACACCATACTCCTTGCTGCCACCTTTTGTCATTTTCTTACACCAGCAAGATGGATATCCTGGGTAACACGCTAGTACACATGCACACCCAGCTTTGCACCACTGAGCAGGTACACTTGTGGCACTCTGGCATGTAGCTTGCTATACATTCCCTCTTTGAAGTTGTGGGTACATTTATACTAGGAGCAGTGTTTCTCAACTCCGGGCCTCAAGACCCCATAACAGGTCATGTTTTCAGGATTTCCTTAGTATTGCATAGGCGATGGAATTAATGCTTGAGCAGGTAATGAAATTATCATCTGTGCAATACTAAGGAAATCCTGACATGACCTGTTGTGGGGTCTTGAGGACTGGAGTTGAGAAACACTGTACTAGGGCAACAAGGAACAAACACTCAATTGTAGATTTAATATACAAAAGATACAGTGCTTACAAAAATGACACAGATGATGCTTCAAATGGAGGACCATCGTCCCGTTTTGTTCTCAGGGACCCCTTCACACACCTGTGCTTCCAGTACTTGTGGTATCAGTTTTTTCACAGATGCCACACGTACCCATTATAACCTATGGTGCTGTTTACATGTCCGTTTTTTTTTCCAGCAGCACCGATGACAAGGGCCAATACAAATCAATGGATCGGTAAAAAACATGTATAGCACACGGTTGGCATAAGTGTGCCATCTGTGTGCTGCACCTGTTTAACATTAACTTTGCAAAGTATTTTTTTCTTTATCCATATTGGAAAATCACTGATGACACACTGATGGTTAAAACGGACACATGGGTGACAGGCGGATAGCAAAAATGGACACGCGAATTACTTACTGATGGTAAAAACTAGAGATGGGCGGACCCCTGGATGTTCAGGTCCAGCCAAACCTTACCCGGACTCAAACCTGAACCCCATTCACTTCAATGGGGAGCCCGAACATCCAGTGTTTGCCAGGCTGTCCTGTAAAATAATTTCCGCCAGTCAGACAGCCATGGTTCCCACGCTGCCAAATGACAGCGTGAGCCTGCAGCTGTAATCAGAGAGAAAAGGTTTACCTCTCGTCACTGGCGTCGGCTGATGGGACTACTGTTCTCATCAGCCTACGCCTGCTGCCGCTAAGAACAGTGAGCCTGCGCTCTAAATAAATAATTAAAAAAAAAAAACGGCACAGGTTCCCCTGTATTTTTCATAACCAGCCAAACAAAACTGAAAGCTTGAGGCTGCAACCCTCAGCTGTCAGCGTTAGCAAGGCTGGTTATCATGAATACGGGGGTTCCCACGTCACATGTTTTAATTATTTAAATAAATAATAAAAAAACACGAAATGGGGTCCCCCCAGTTTGACACCAAGCTAAAGCAGACAGCTGGGGGCTAGTATTCTTAGGCAGAAGAGAAAAAAAAGGCATGGGAAAATATACAAACAGATCAAATAACAATAAGGTCCAATTTTAAGGCTCCAATTTCCCATGTCAGCTTCTCACTCTCCGTCGTTTTTTGCAATTGTTTTCAGATGTTGTCACGGACGACGGAGAGTGAGAAGCTGACATGGGAAATTGGAGCCTGAAAATTGGACCTTATTGTTATTTGATATGTTTGTATATTTTCCCATGCCTTTTTTTTCTCTCCTGGTGGTCATGCGACAATAAAGATGGAAAGTGTTTAGCAGGACTCACCGTGCCTGTTATTGGGCTACATACGCTGTGAAAGACAATTCTTATGTTAGGGCTGGAGCCACAGATATATATTTTCACTGACATGGATATGTCTGAAGTGTTTGTGCAATATGAACATATATTATGATGTATAGTGTGGCCCTTTAAAAGGGGTGGCTTCCTTTGTATGCTGTCAGGTGATTATGTCACCATGGGGATGGCAGGACGCTTATTCCTGAGGATGTGCGGCACATGGCACGAGGTGCCGGTGAGCGGCCATGTGATTTCATCATGTGGGCGCTTCCTGGCTCCAGCGCTCTATTGCGCATGCGCGAGCAGCACGTACACACAGATCGGGTGACGGCCAATGGAGTCCCGGGTTAGAAATGCCAGAACAGTGTGAGTAGCTCAGATTGGCCGGTTTGAGCTCCATGAGTTGTGTGAACAACGATTGGTTAGAGGTGTGAACAAACAATGGGGCGAGTCCTGATTGGGATTTGGTTTCCATAACAATGTGTTCACATTTATTTTTGATTGGTTGTTTGTCTGACATTGTGATTTTTTGTAAAATTTCTTGTTGTATTTTTTCTTTTTATGTGTTTTATGCTAAGAATGTATTCAATTATATAGTGGAAATAAGGAGTTTGGAAAATAATTGCTTATTATGTGTATATTTGTATTAAAGCAAAGTGGGCAGTACCTTGTGAGTGATTGGTGTGCATGTGCCACCACTCTATATAAGGCTGCCATTTTATGTTTTGTATATGCTTGACAAAGACCTATTATGTTCGAAACATTGCATGATGGCAGAATAAAGCTCTTTTAATCTTTCATCACCTGGATGGGATGCTGTTCCTTTTTTGTACTGCCCTATCCATTACTAATCCTATAGTTATATTGTAAATGAACACACAGCCAAAATAAAGTCCTTTATTTGAAATAAACACACTTTTGCTTTTTTTATTTAAAAATAAACACAGTTATGTTCACCTAACACCCATTCCATTGAAGCCCTCGTCACCTGTAATAAAACAAAAATAGAAAAAAACATATTCCAAACGTGTCCGACGTTCTGTCCCACACCGTAAGCCATGTCTGGGGATGAACAGTTTTCAACCTGGATGGTGCCAAGATCGACCATTCAGGCTGAAAACCACTGATGAATGAGCTACTACGAGTGCAGCATCAGTGACATTATCGAGGATACTGCAGGTCACTGAGGTTGCATTCCCAGCTGGGCCATTGAACTGCGGTGACCTCGGTGAGTTCACCGCTCGCACAGTGATAAAAAAGTCATAATGCAGCTGTGAGTTCACCAGGAGAAATTTCTCACGGTGAACTGTCGTGAACTCACTGCTGCACTTTGAGACTTCTTCTCATTGTGCTAGAGGTGATCACCGTAGTTCAGGGGCCCGCTCACTGCAGATCATTCTTCCTTGCTTATGGGCATGAATGGTCGCATGATGCCACCGTTCATGCTGAAGAGCACATGTCACACAGATGGCTTATGGTGTGGGACACTATGGATTCCAGCCATCCCTCACCCATCCATCCCTCATTCAGCCACCCTTCCAGCCTCAGTGACCGGTGATAACCTTGATGACGTCACCGCTAGTCACTGGTTGATGCTGCACACGCAGCAGCTCATTCACCAGTGGTTCTCAGCCTGGATGGTGGCATCTTGGCACCGTCCAGGATGAAAGCTGTTTATCCCCAGACAGAACGACGGATAGCTGAGGGATATTGTTGTTTTTTATTTTTGCTATATTACAGGAGATAAGGACTTCGACGGAATTAGGCGAGTATAACTGTTTGTTATTTTTAAATATAAAAGTAAATGTATGTTTTGTTTTTATTTCAAATAAAATATTTTATTCTGGCTTTGTCTTTATTTACCATACAACTATAGGATTAGCAATGGATAGGTGTCTTATAGCCGTGGGCTTGATGCCACTGGACAATACAAAGGTAACATCAACCCCACAAATATGAACCGCACTTGCCACCGCTACAGGGCAAATGGGAAGAGCCGAAGAAAGCACCAGAATTGGCGCATCTAATAGATGCGCCTTTTCTGGGTGGCTGCAGGCTGCTATTTTTAGGCTTGGAGGGTGTGTGTGTGTGTGTGTGTGTGTGTGTGTGTGTGTGTGTGTGTGTGTGTGTGTGTGTGTGTGTGTGTGTGTGTAGAAGGGATAGCCATGGCCCCTTACCAGCCTGAGAATACCAGCCCCCAGCTGTTTTAATTTAATTTAAAAAAATAGAGTGATGACCCATCTATTCTTGATAACCAGCCATGCTACCACGGACAGCTGAGGGTTGCAGTTCCCAGCTATCAGTTTTGTCTGGCTGGTTATTAAAAATACAGGGGAACCCACAACAGGTTTTTTTTTATTTATTTATTTAGGGCGCAGGCTGACAAATACTCCCATCAGCCACCGCCTGCTCTCGCTGTTATTAGCAGCAAGCGTAGGCTGATGGGAGCAGTAGTCCCATTAGCCAATGCCAGTGACCGGAGGTAAACCTTTTACTTCCAATCACAGCTGTGGGCTCAGGATGTTAATGACCGCATGGCAACCGCAGCTGTCTGACCGGTGGTAACCAGTAGATGTTCGGAATGGATGCTGAACTTTACTGTTTGGGTTCACCCATCTCTAATAAAAACGGACACGTGGTTGACACACTGATGGTAAAAATCGGACACACGGATGACATGCTGATGGTAAAATCGGACACACGGATGGAAAACACTGATGATATTAGTACAGATGTTTCACATATGTTTTTATACAGATGTGTATAGGAGGCCTGAAGGAGAGAAGGAGGTCTCAGGGTTCGATGTTTTCTCAATATGAAGCTTTCCTGGCAACAGCTAAGACAGCATCATTTTCAGATGTGGTCTCCTTCAGATGAGGTTTCTAGCTTGTGTGAATTCCGTATTCTTGAACTTCTCTGCATTGATGGAGAGTGACCAACATTAACGATAATGCAGCGGCAGTGACAAACAGCGAATGACTGTGACATTCCCACTGTATTGCCAGCACCACAGATCTGTCTCTACGCTCAGCCTAGGAGACTTAGCCACATAAAATGCACTCACCATAACAATGGGACGTCCAAAGTCCAGAAGCCAATTCTGCAGGGTGAAATAGAACCACAGGTCCAGGTGAAAGCGGTTATTTCTTGAATCATCATTGGAGTGAACTGCACCAAATCTGAGAAACCATCGAAAATACGGTTTATTAAATGAATGTGGCATATAGCTACTCAATCATTGAACTCTGCTCCGCACACCTCCAGTCCAACATGACTGCTCCAACCAACCAGAGGCGATCTGTGCACCCTTGACATGGCACAGCAGATCAGCGCACCTTCCCACTTACCTGTTTCCCATCTGTCCCTGCCATCCTGAAACTTGATTGACAGCCTTGTCTTGACAAACCCCAAAGAAAGCCGGAGATTGATGGAAAACAAGTAGGCTAGATGGTGCACTTAACTGTTCAGCTACACCAAGCGCATGTGCTTGGTTTGAACAGTCGTTTTCTACAGACAGATCTGTTTTAAAGAGACTGTCAGCACAGAGTGACTGTTCAAACCAAGTACAGGCGGTTAGTGCTTCGCGGTGGGGGCAAAACATTTATATACACCTTTCCACATACTTGGGTTCCCTCAGTCTCCATCTCACCCTCTTCTTTAATTGACAGCTCTTGCTCCAAAAAAACAGAGGAAAAAGGATATACAGTAGATGGAAACCAAACAGGTGGGAAGGTGTGATTGCTACGCCATGACGAACCAAGCACCTGTGCTTGGTTTGAACAGTCATTTTTGTACTGACCGAATGCCTTAAAGTAGAACTAATTAGGAACATCGTACGATTCTAACTGTCCAGCCCACTGCACCTTTTTTTAGTATGTAGCTACATAAATACATGCTCTGGTGGTCCATCTGCTATGTACCCTATGTTTGATAAAAGCGTCATAAAAGAATGACAGCAGATAGAAAAAGCAAGTCAATTGTAAACTTGCTTATTTTCATGCTAACTGTGCCAGCTTTATACCAGGAGAATGGCTCTGTAAGCAATTAAGGGGATGTGCAGTAGTAAACAACCCTTTTAAAGCTTTGCCCTAGACATATCACAGTGTGTCGGTTTTATCTAAACTGCTAATAAAAGGCTTTGTTTTCTCTTTTTACATCCTACATAATGCTTGGGTCATGATGCAGGTTATTCTGAATGACGGCATTCTGCATCCCTGACGGGTTTTATCACTTCTATGTAAACACTGCCAATAAGAACAAAAAATGCTACAGCATAAGCCAATTTCATTAAATGTATGACAACCCTTAAAGGGGATTTCACATTTTCAAGTTTCTTCGGCCATAAGCTTGCGAATGCTAAAAAGACATAAAAATCAGTGCGCCTGCCTGTGCTCCAGTGCTGCCTTTCCACTGCTGCTCCTATGATTATTTACAAGCTGCAGTGATGCCATCAACCACATCACCTGTGTCTGCTGCAAATGAACGGACTCCACAGGCTTGTGCCGTCTACATAAACAGGACCACTGAGCCCAGTGATTGACTACGGTTCTCTCATGTGCGCTGCTGCCAGGAAAAGTCAAGGGGAGCAGCAGAGGCAGCGCAGGAGTAACACCGATTGTATTATGTGTAGCTATCACAAGACTATGGGCAGAAGGAAGCAGAAATCAGAAATCCCCTGTAACCCCACGGCCACATCACATCCGCCGGCCCTACTGAACATCACATCTGCCGCAAGTCTCTGCAGGGACCCCCTGGCCGGACAGCTCCACACCGGCCCTACCGAAAAACACATCTGCCGCAAGTCACTGAGGGACCCCCTGACCTGACAGCTCCACTCCGGCCCTACCGAACATCACATCTGCCACAACTCACTGCAGGGACCCCCTGGCCGGACAGCTCCACACCGACCCTACCGAACATCACATCTGCCACAAGTCACTGCAGGGACCCCCTGGCCGGACAGCTCCACACCGGCAATACCAAACATCACATCTGCCACAAGTCACTGAGGGACCCCCTGACCTGACAGCTCCACACCGACCCTACCGAACATCACATCTGCCACAAGTCACTGCAGGGACCCCCTGGCCGGACAGCTCCACACCGGCCCTACCGAACATCACATCTGCCACAAGTCACTGCAGGGACCCCCTGGCCGGACAGCTGCACACCGGCCCTACCGAACAACACATCTGCCACAAGTCACTGCAGGGACCCCCTGGCCGGACATCTGCACACCGGCCCTACGGAACATCACATCTGCCACAAGTCACTGCAGGGACCCCCTGGCCGGACAGCTCCACACCGGCCCTACTGAACAACACATCTGCCACAAGTCACTGCAGGGACCCCCTGGCCGGACAGCTCCACACCGGCCCTACTGAACAACACATCTGCCACAAGTCACTGCAGGGACCCGCTGGCCGGACAGCTACACACCGGCAGCGCTCTGGATCTTTACCCGCACATTACACTCATTCATAGTTACAATGGAGTGAAGGCACACAAGGCTCGCTGAGACTGCAGGGCGTGCTGTTGGCACTACCTAGCATCCCGGTGGCACATGCAGGGTACCACCACCTACTATACCCATTCTGATGACTCTGATCTTGTAGGAGCTGGTTTGATTGAACACAGCTTTGCAGGGGCAATGGTCAGATCAGCCTGGTATTGATGAGTGGCCCCTTCATCACCCATACACGTGGGGGGTAGCAGAGAGGGGCATGGCGGAGTGAGGGCTGGAAAAGATGGGGCTCACAGAGATGGGGGACGGCAGAGATGAGGATGATGGGGGACGGCAGAGATGAGGATGATGGGGGACGGCAGAGATGAGGATGATGGGGGACGGCAGAGATGAGGATGATGGGGGACGGCAGAGATGAGGATGATGGGGGACGGCAGAGATGAGGATGATGGGGGACGGCAGAGATGAGGATGATGGGGGACGGCAGGCATGGGGAAAATGAGAGACGGCAGAGACGGGGGACAGCAGGGATGGGGATGATGGGGGACGGCAGACGGCAGAGTTGGGGGACGGCAAATCGCGGCCATGAGAATGGGCAAAAGTTGTGCAAATTTTCTGTTCCATAGAAAATAAATTCCTAAAACGTAGACAACTTCTCCATGAAGAAAGCAGAATCGCCTGTCCCGTAGGTGCCATCCGGTAATAGTGGCCGTATAGGCCGAGCATTCTGCATGCCCGCCACTGCTGCACACCGAGGGCACGCACAGCAGTCTGCGGGAGCACCGTGCCCAGCCTGCATCACTCACACCGCCGGCACAGGGCAGTCTCTACAGCGGGTACCTGGCCGGGGATCCCGGAGGCGGCTGCTGTCGCCGGCGCATGGCGCTCTGCATCCCGGGGCTGCGCGGGTCTCCGTGTGATCAGCGACTGACCGGGCAGAGCTACGAGACTCCAGAGAAGCAGCCAATCCCAGAGATAAGGGGGCGTGACCATGCAGGACAGGGGCGGGGCGATAGCTAGAACTAATCATGTGACAAGGGGACAGGTTACCCTGGTTACGGGAAGGCGCGTGTCGTGCCACCCTCGCAGGTGATTACGGTAATGCCAGAGCCTATAACATGGCGCCCGGGGCACGACGGAGGCCGAACTCTTCGGTTGTGGTGCCCCCTGTGCCCGCCCCGTGTCCTGTGAACACCCCCTTCTCAGGTTTCAATGTTTATACCCGGAACTCAAGTGACGTGCGCGTCTGTTTTCTGCAGGACAGAGCGGAAGTGAGCACTCGCGGACTTCCTGTTGCTGCCCCGGGATGGCCCTGGAGGGGCTGTCAGTCTATGTGTATAAGGCGGCGGCTGAGGGTCGTGTGCTGACTCTGGCGGCTCTGCTGCTCAACCGGACGGAAGCGGAGGTCCGGAGCCTGCTCAGCTCGGTCACCCAGCATGGCGGGCAGCGCTCCACGCCGCTCATCATCGCTGCCCGCAACGGGCACAGCAAGGTGGTGCGGCTGCTGCTGGAGCACTACGGGGTGGACACCCAGCAGACGGGCACCGTGCGCTTCGACGGGTGAGGATGGCACTGAGGGGAGGGCGGAGCGGGCACCGGCCGCTGCTAATGCCTGCTGCCTCCCGGTCCTGGCGGGGCACGGCCCCCACAGATAGGCCGGAGGTGTCCGTGTGCATGGCTACATGGGGATGTTCACACACAGCGTTTCTGATTTGTTTTTTGCGCATAAAAAGTGCAGCCAGGTTGGAGAACCGCTGGGGATCCGGGCAGATTTCTCTCTCTCTAGTAGCAGATTTTATGTGTCGGTAGGATGAGCCCCCTAAGCCGTCTGTCCGGGGCTGCTGATCCTGAGCGGTCGCTTCTGCCTGTGGCCCCGTGCACGCTGCAGTCTGTCCGACTGACGAAGGTCATTGTACGACCGAAAAGTCGTCTTTATTTTCAGATTGGCTGCACACTATAAGATTACCTGCTTACAGCACAGCAGCCTGAGTGCCAAGAGTTCTACAATATTTATATGGGCATGTAGGTCATAGGAAGCTGAGCAAAGTGATGCCCTGATATCTGCGATCCGATGTCTTATGCCGGAGAAATCCACGGTTTTCTTACTGACGTCTTCCAGGCTCTGGAGAGGACGCTGCCTCCAGAGATCTTACATGAAGGGGAGTTGGTTACAGGAGAAATGAACTGTTTTCTTACAAACTCATTTGCTGCAGCTCTGCTATATTATTGCTCTGTCTGCCTGCGAGCTGGAACCTGCAGATGTGTCCGGTACAATCACACAGCTCTGCAGTGAGGGCAGAGAGCGGCCATTACACTGGTAACATTTCTTTCAGTTATAATAAATAGTGATGAGCGAATATACTCGTTACTCGAGCTTTCTCGAGCACGCTCGGGTGTCCTCCGAGTATTTTTTAGTGCTCGGAGATTGTTTTTCTTGCCGCACCTGAATGATTTACATCTGTTAGCCAGCATAAGTACATGTGGGGATTCCCTAGCAACCAAGCAACCCCCACATGTACTTATGCTGGCTAATAGATGTAAATCATTCAGCTGCGGCGAGAAAAACGAAATCTCTGAGCACTAAAAGATACTCGGAGGACCCCCGAGTGTGCTTGAGAAACGAGTATATTCGCTCATCACTAATAATAAACTCTTGGAGCAGATTCTCAGGGAGATCTACTTCTGGCCCATAGATCTGAACAGCTAATTTGCATATTAAAATATGGATTTCTCTTGAATAAGACATCGAATCACAGATATCAATGTGTCATTTCATTCAGCTTCCTATGACCTACATATACCCATTAATATGGCCTAGGAGAGTTGATCCTACTGAATCTATTCAGGTCAAGAAAATGCAAGGGAGCAGTGCACTGTCTGAATAACATTTTAGAAGTCTAATTGATTTTTACTTTTTTTTTTTTCTCCCCTAAAAAAAGGGACTAAAAAGTGCATTAAGAATTCTATATATGAACTAGCTCTTAATTATCGAAACTGAAGGAATGTCCATACGGAAAATACTAAAACTATATATATATATATATATATATATATATATATATATATATATATATATATATATATATATATATATATATATATATATAGTCTAAGGGTTTTTCTGTCTCTGTCCCGTTTATTCATTCGCTGATTGGTCGAGGCCGCCTGGGCCTCGACCAATCAGGGACGGGCACAGTATCGACGTAGAAATCCCGCGTCTCTGGTCGAGGCCTGGCGGCCTCGACCAATCAATCAGCGACGGGCACAGCATGGCGACGATGTCATAATGGAAATCCCACGTCTCTGGTCGAGGCCGCCAGGCCTCGACCAATCAGCGACGGGCACAGTATCGACGTCATAATGGTTGCCATGGCGACGATGATGTCATAAAGGTTGCCTCGACCAATCAGCGACGGGCACAGTATCGACGTAGATGTCATAATGGTTGCCATGGCGACGATGATGTCATAAAGGTTGCCTCGACCAATCAGCGACGGGCACAGTCTGCCGCGAATTCGCCTCGACCAATCAGCGACGGGCACAATATCGATGTAGATGTCATAATGGTTGCCATGGCGACGATGATGTCCTAAAGGTTGCCTCGACCAATCAGCGACGGTCCAGTCTGCCGCGAATTCTGGAATCATCATTGTCCATATACTACGGGGACATGCATATTCTAGAATACCCGATGCGTTAGAATCGGGCCACAGTCTAATGTGTCATATTTGTCTATGCCTATGGTAGGTTTTACCTATGCCTATGGTAGATTTTTTTAGTCATATTTGTCTGTACCTATGCCTATGGTAGATTTTGTACAGTGTGCGGGAAATCAGCGATTCCGCAAAATTAATGAACATGTTGGGTTTTTTTCCGCTGAAAAAATTGCAACACTTGCACACGTTTTGCGGATTACATAGAAGCGATTGGGAACCATATGTAAGCGTTTTTTTCACGTTTTTATAGCAAAAAAAAACGCGAAAAATACTGAACGTGTGCACATAGCCTTACAACTCCCTTCTCTGTGTACCTGAACTGTGAGAGGGAGGGTGATGTTTTGAGTGAGATAAGGCTAGAAGCTAATGTTAATATTGTCTACCTTGAGATAGTTTATAAACCCTCCTCTCACACATCCAGTACTATAGCAACCAGAGAATGCAGAGTAAAGGTACCTTCACACTAAGCGACGCTGCAGCGATATCGACAACGATGCCGATCGCTGCAGAGTCGCTGTGTGGTCGCTGGAGAGCTGTCACACAGACAGCTCTCCAGCGACCAACTATGCCGAAGTCCCCGGGTAACCAGGGTAAACATCGGGTTACTAAGCGCAGGGCCACGCTTAGTAACCCGATGTTTACCCTGGTTACCAGTGTAAATATAAAAAAAAAAACAAACAGTACATACTCACCTTCTGCTGTCTGTCACACGTCCCCCGCCGTCCGCTTCCTGCACTGACTGTGAGTGCCGGCCGTAAGGCACAGCGGTGACGTCACCGCTGCGCTCTGCTTTTACTTTACGGCCGGCACTCGCAGTCAGTGCGGGAAGCGGACGGCGGGGGACGTGTGACAGACAGCAGAAGGTGAGTATGTACTGTTTGTTTTTTTTACTTTTACAATGGTAACCAGGGTAAATATCGGGTTACTAAGCGCGGCCCTGCGCTTAGTAACCCGATATTTACCCTGGTTACCATTGTAAAACATTGCAGGCATCGTTGCTTTTGCTGTCAAACACGACGATACACGCCGATCTGACGACCAAATAAAGTTCTGAACTTTCAGCAACGACCAGCGATATCACAGCAGGATCCAGATCGCTGCTGCGTGTCAAACACAACGATATCGCTATCCAGGACGCTGCAACGTCACGGATCGCTATCGTTATCTTTGTAAAGTCGCTTAGTGTGAAGGTACCTTAACCCTTGTGGGCTATTATGTATCTATGGGTTTATGGCCCATTGTCTAATGTATGACTGATATCTTGGTCTCATCCTATCTTGAAAGCTGGCCACTTGAAGGGCAGGGTGAAACCAAATGTAACATAGTGCAAATCACTATATAAGGCCAGAGAAACATGACTAAGACAGAAGCATAAACTGGTGTCCCTGTACTTACATGTATACAGTGTTGTGATACCTGCATAATTGAGGACGCCCGTGCAGTGTTGTGAATTTTCCAGGGGTTCTCTGTCTTGGTGTTGCTTCTCTGATTTTCCAGACGGATGATGTTTATAAGCTCCTTGGTGATGGATGATGTGAGTATATGTACTTAATCATTATATGTATTTAATCCTTATGTGTACTTTCTATCTTAAAATATACAAATGTGTATGCAATCATACTATTGAATCATAGAATTCCTTTAATTTTGTATTTTTACATAAAATTGCGTTATATCGCAAGTAGTAGCCTTCTTTAAAGCCGTATCCGAACCTTAGTGATAAAAACTTGGCAATACAATGTGCTGCCATAATCTGCCATACCAATGCCTAGTGTGTTATCATGGTTGGAAACGGAATAACGGTTTTAACCCCTTCAAGTCGCGGCCCTTTTTCGTTTTTGCGTTTTTCGTTTTTCGCTTCCCTCCTTCCCAGGGCCATAACTTTTTTATTTTTCCGTCAATATGGTCATGTGAGGGCTTATTTTTTGCGGGACGAGTTGTAACTTTGAGCGACACCATTGGTTTTACCATGTCTTTTACTAGAAAACGGGAAAAAAATTCCACGTGCGGTGAAATTGCAAAAAAAAGTGCAATCCCACACTGTTTTTTTGTTTGGCTTTTTTGCTAGGTTCACTAAATGCTAAAACTAACCTGCCATTGTGATTCTCTGAGTCATTACGAGTTCAGACACCTAACATGTCTAGGTTATTTTTTATCCAAGTGGTGAAAAAAAATTCAAAACTTTGCTTTAAAAAAAAAAAAAAAAAAAAAAAGTGCCATTTTCCGATACCCGAAGCGTCTCCATTTTTCGTGATCTCGGGTCGGGTGGGGCTTATTTTTTGCATGCCGAGCTTACGGTTTTAATAATATCACTTTTGTGCAGATACGTTCTTTTGATCGCCCGTTATTGCATTTTAATGCAATGTCGCAGCGACCAAAAAAAGTAATTCTGGCGTTTCGATTTTTTTTTTCGCTACGCCGTTTAGCGATCAGGTTAATGCGTTTTTTTATTGATTGGGCGATTCTGAACGCGGCGATACCAAATATGTGTAGGTTTGATTTTTATTTTTTTTTATTGTTTTACTTAGGATGGGGCGAAAGGGGGGTGATTTAAACTTTTATATTATTTTTATATTTTTCATATTTTTAAAAACATTTTTTTTTTTTTTTACTTGTGCCATGCCTCAATAGAAGCTGGCACCACTCGATTGGCTCAGCTACATAGCAGCAATCGTGAGATCGCTGCTATGTAGCTGAATTGCAGGTGTGCTGTGAGCGCTGACCACAGGGGGGCGCTCACAGCAGGCCGGCATCAGTAACCATAGAGGTCTCAAGGACCTCTATGGTTACCATCCTGATGCATCGCTGACCCCCGATCATGTGACGGGGGTTGGCCATGACGTCAATCCCGGCCGGAAGGGCCGGTTAAATGCCGCTGTCTGCGTTTGACAGCGGCATTTAACAGGTTAATAGCGGCGGGTGAATAGCAATTTCACCCGCCACTATTGCGCGCACATGTCAGCTGTTCAAAACAGCTGACATGTCGTGACTTCATCAAAGGGGGAGACACGACATGCGCCGTACATGTACGGCGCATGTCGTGAAAGGGTTAAGCTACGTTTTCTTTTTTAATTGGAATAACTTCATATTAGTACAACAAGGTTATCTTCCAAGTTTCATTAACATCTTTTTAGGGATTCAGTATTTGAATTATAAAGTTGCTATGTAGGAATATATGGGTGTTCAACTTTCTTCCCAAAATAATCTCTGCTAATGGTAACCAGATCTTCCATCTAAATATAGCACAGTCAATGTCATCTGTCCTCGATCTAGCTTGCCATATAATAAATGGCTCCATACAATGTAGCTGGCTCTGCTGAAGTCAAATTTTCACTTCCAGGATGGATGATAATTCTTCGGTTTGGGTTTGTTGGGGATAACCCTTGGAGTACTGTACTGTTAAGCTGGGTTCACACTGCGTTGTGTGAACCCGTTTAACGGACTACGTTACACCGCGGCATAACGCGGTGTAACGTAGTCCGTTAACGCCTCCATTACTTGCAATGGCGAACGCATCGCTAGCGCACGCCCACAATGGCGTGACGGACCCGAGACGCGGGCTGCAGCGTTTCCGGGTCCGTCACTAGTAGCGCACTGCTAGCGCAGATGGAGCTAGCAGATGCTCCATCTGCGCTAGCGCAGTGCCAAAGTCGGCACTTGCGTTCGTGCAGTCTGTTTAACGGATTTGTTGAACGGACTGCACAACGCAAGTGTGAACCTTAGCTTCAAACGTTGGACCTCTGCCTGGTCTGTCAAATTTTCTTCACGCCACCAGTAGGAAAGTGCTTTAAAGGGAACCTGTTACCCCGTTTTTTCAATATGAGGTAAAAATACCGTTAAATAGGGCCTGAGCTGTACTTTCCAATAGTGTATTTTTTTGTCCCCTGATTCCCCACCTATGCTGCCGAAATACCTTACTAAAGTTGCCGTTTTCGCCTGCAAATCACGCTGGTCAAATGGCCGTGTTTAAATCTTAAATCCCTGTTTCTCTCCCACCCCCCCCACCCCCCCCCCCCCACCCCCCGCTCCTCGGCGTGTCTGACGTAAATTCGATCTGCTTCGCACAGATCGCGCTCTTTTTTTGGCAGTTGCGCAGTGCATTCTGCTCTTGCGCCTGCGCATTATGCTTTGCCCAACTGTGGGCCTAGCATACAGCGCATCACTGCGCATGCACTGAATGCCCACCAAATCGGACCCTTAGGTGCCCCGCCCACCAAATCGGACCCAGAGTGACCCCGCCCACCAAATCGGGCCCTGAGGGTCAAAGTAACCCTTGAAGGTCAAATTGACCCCCGATGGTCAAAGTAACCCACAAGGGTCAAATTGACCCCTTAGGGTCAAAGTGACCCCCTGGACCCCTGAGGGTCAAAGTGACCCCTGAAGGTCAAATTGAACCCCAGGGACCCCCGAGGCTCAAAGTGACCCTTAACGACCCCCGAGGGTCAAAGTGACCCCCGAGGATCAGTGACCCTCGGGGACCCCAATTGTCAAAGTAACCCCCGAAGGTCAAAATGACCCCGAGGCTCAAATTGACCCCCAGTGACCCTCAAGGGTGAAAGTGACCCCCCCCCAGGGTCATATTGACCCCCAATGGTTAAATTGACCCCTGTGGAGCCGAGGGTCAAAGTGACTCCCGAGGGTCAGTGACCCCCCCCCCCCCAGGGACTCTTGAGGGTCAAAGTGACCTCCGAGGATCGAATTGACCCCCAGGACCCCTAAGGGTCAAAGTGACCTCTGCAGGTGACCTCCGCAGGTCAAATTGAACTCCAGGGACCCCTAAGGGTCAAAGTGACCTCCGCAGGTGACCTCCGCAGGTCAAATTGAACTCCAGGGACCCCTAAGGGTCAAACTGACCCCAAGTGTCAAATTGATCCCCAGGGACCCCGAGGCTGAAATTGACCCCCAGCGACCCTCAAGGGTCAAATTGACCCCCAAGGATCAAATTGACCCCCATGGACCCCGAGGGACTAAGTGACCCCTGAGGATCAAATTGACCCCCAGGGACCTCCAAGGGTCAAAGTGACCCCCGAGGGGCTACAACTACCAAGCCAGCGCCTGAGGGGAACCCAAGTGTGAAAGTCTTGCAGGGGCAGCCTGGGCACCATTCCAAAGCACTATCTGTAGTTCCTTCAGGAAATACCCATCTAGTTATTAGGCTTTTTTCCTGCGGCCCGAACCGCTGCACGCACAGACTCCAGTGAGGCGTCATTTCAAAGCCAGCGTCCACGAGAGGTGTGCTAAGTATTTTTCGTGTCGATCGGATTTGTAGTTTTGGCGCAATTTGCGTTTGAAATTTTTTTTTCCCGTCATTGGAATGTATTGTCTCAATGTATTTCAATGGGGAAATTTTCAGACCCAGTTACTATGCCAATGCCAACGCCTACGAACTCTACATGACCCCACCAGGACACAGGTTTTGCCAGATATCAGCTCTTAAAGTGAAAGGAACAGCACAGCACAAATGCAAATCTAGCTTAATCACATTACCATGCCGGTGAAAGAGAACATGCACTAAAGTGGATGTAGAAGCCCACTGTGCCCCCTAAGGGACCCCAGGCAGTATTGCCGCCCCTAAAGGACACCGGGCAGTATTGCGGCTCCTAAAGGACCCCAGGCGGTTTTAAGGCCCCAAAGGGACCCCAGGTAGTTTTAAGGCTTCTAAGGGACCCCGGGCAGTTTTAAGTTGAAAGTGGCCTCGGGGACCCCCGAAGGTCAAAGTGACCCACAAGGGTGACCCCGCCCACCAAATTAGACCCTGAGGTGCCCCACCCTCAAAATCGGACCCAGAGTGACCCCCGCCCATCAAATCTGTCCCTGAGGTGCCCCCGCCCATCAAATCTGTCCCAGAGTGACCGCGCCCACCAAATCGGACCTAGATTTACCCTGAGGGGCTACAACTACCAAACCAGCGCCTGAGGGGCACCCAAGTGTGAAAGTCTTGCAGGGGCAGCCCGGGCACCATTCCAAAGCACTATCTGTAGTTCCTTCAGGAAATACCCATCTAGTTTTAAAATTGCTTTTCATTTCAGACAGATTTTTATTTTATTGAATCAGCTTTGGCTTTAAGTACTGTAGTTTTTAATAATCTAAGATTTCTAATTTTGCATTAAATAATTAAATTAAAATATATAAATATTTTAGTTTTAAAGGGAAGGTACCGTGTTTGAAGATCATTAGTAAATCACTGTAATGTAGCATAACATGCTGTTATAACCAAGTTTTGAATGCATGTGAAATGTATTTCGTGTGTTATGAGTTTACAGAAGGCACTGGGGGCTTACATCTTGTGTTCACAGAAGTACCACGACACTATCAGTGTCATAATACGGCACCCCATGATCATAGGAGATAATAGACTGCCGCTGACCCTATCTCTAACATTGCAGCCGCATTAGCAGTAAGCTGGGCACACCTCTGTGGGCTGCACAATTCACTGCTGTAGGTGTGACTGGCCGCCATTTTATTATAGTCCAGTGCTATCTGCCAAGCTCCACTTAGGCTACTTTTACACTTCCGTTGGTACGAGAACTGTGCAAACCGTCGACCCGACAAACCGACGGACTTTGTGCTAAATGTAGCACAACGTGGGCAGCGGATTCATCTTTATCCATTACGCTCCCTGTGTCTCACCCCTACTATTCCATGTGTATCTCTCTCCCCATCATTCTCCATGTGTCTCACTCATCATTCTACATGTCTCTCTCTCTCTCCCATCAGTCTCTCTCAGCCATATTAATGTATCTCTCCCCTCCGTCCACAATGCCAGGCCAGTCACTGCAGACCTGGATCTCCTTCTTATGTGATAGATGGATGAGTCACAGACAGCTCGCTCAGATATTGCTGCTCCATACACACCACATGTCTTCACTCTTCCTCAGGTCCATGATGCTGCTGAGTCCACCATCTTCTGCTCCTCTGTAAACAAGCTGTGCTTCTGATGCAGTAACTGCTGGTGATAGCAGATCACAGGGCAGTCTCCCACAAAATGCCGCTGCCCTGTGATGCTGCTCTTCATTCTGCCCCAGGGATACTAGACCACCCAAAATGGGAGGGAAATAGTGATGTCAGCAGTTACTGCCCCAATTTTCCAGCTAACAGTAAAGCTGGTAAATGTCTCACTATAGCTGCTTGAGGTCTAAAACAGAAAATGCTCCCCCTAGTGGTCAATATATATATTTATAAGAAAATATAAAATACTAGATGGTGGCCTGATTTTAACTCATCGGGTATTCTAGAATGTGCATGTCCACGTAGTATATTGCACAGCCCACGTAGTATATTGCCCAGCCACATAGTATATTGCCCAGTTACGTAGTATATTGCCCAGTGATGTAGTATACAGCACAGAGCCACGTAGTATATTGCACAGCGAAGTAGTATACAGCACTGAGCCACGTAGTATATTGGCCAGTCACGTAGTATATTGCCCAGCCAGGTGTGTCACAGGTTAAAAAATAAAAAAATAAACATATACTCTTCCGAGGGCCCCTTGTAGTCCACTGCAGCTTCCGGTCCCAGGGTTGGTATGAGCACAGGACCTGTGATGACGTCGCGGTCACATGACCGTGACATCATGGCAGGTCCTTCTCCCATACCATCTTTGCCACCGGAACCTGCAACGGAAGATGGCGTCCGGCGCGAGCAACTACGGAGGGTGAGAATAGCAGGTTTTTTTTGTTGTTGTTTTTTTTAACATTACATTTTTTACTATTGATGCCGCATAGGCAGCGTCAATAGTAAAAAGTTGGGGACACACAGGGTTAATAGCGGCGGTAAAGGAGTGTGTTACCCGCGGCATAACGCGGTCCATTACCGCCGGCATTAACCCTGTGTTAGCGGTGACCGGAGGGGAGTATGCGGGCGACAGGCACTGACTGCGGGGAGTAAGGAGTGGCCATTTTCTTCTGGACTGTGCCCGTCGCTGATTGGTCGCGGCCGCCATGACAGGCAGCTGGCGAGACCAATCAGCGAATGAATAACCGGGACAGACGGAAGTGACCCTTAGACAATTATATAGTAGATTTTTCATATAATGTTTGCAAACATTGCATTAATACATTTTTTTTTTTTTTACTATTTTAAGCTTAATTTCACAAAAAAGCAAACTACAAGAAAACTGGTGGCACCTTCCCTTTAAAGAGAAACTATCAATTCTTTTAAATTAATATTTTTGTTATATAAAAAAATGTAAATAGGTCTTTATTATATTTTTTAGTTTTTGTAACTATTCCTACACTAAACTGTCCCTAAATTACTCAGTTGCAAAAAGGCAACTCACTGTCCCTTGCTAAGCTATCCTCCTAAACCGTTTTCACATTGAAGACGCTTTAGTCCAATGAATGCGCATGCACACGCGTCCCCGGGCATCACATGAGTGCTTAGCTCACTTCTCATGGGAAGCGAGCCAGCGCTCAGCTGTACTGAATGCATGGCAGCCGTGCCATCCCACGCACGGCGCCATGTAATCTACTGCGCTGCAACCCCAGGAGACATCTCCCGAGGCTTCAGCGTATTTACACTCAGACCGATGCTGCCTGTGCAGCATCGCTCTGTATACCACGATGGTCATCAGCCGGCGTGCACGTGCATCCCGGCATTTGTTCAGTTGCGGGCCGGCCCAGAAGAGGAGCTTTGTGGGTTGACAGGAGGGTAATTAAGAATTTTTTTTATTTTTAAACCGGTCCAAATGGGTTCAGGGAGGAGGGGGGTCCCAAAAAAAAAGATAAAGGTAAATGATAGTTAATCTTTAAATGACTTCTTGTTTTGGTTGTTATATTGTTTTAATTTCTGTATCTTTTTTTCACAATTAAAAAAAAATTGGTTACAGGAATTTTGAACAATGCCCTTCAAATCTTTAGTAAAGAAAAATAAAAGAGAATCTACAGTACCAGAGAATGAAGAAATACAAGGAACCCCTGGCAAAAATAAGGACATGACAAAATTAACTTCAGCACAAACAGTTTGAGACAACTAATTCTCATTCAACTACAAGATTTTTAGCATTGTCTCTTGCATTTCACAATAAGAAGAAACCAAAAAGTGGTGAAAATTTAAAGAAATGTATATGCACTGAAGACTTATTGAAAGCTGCTACTAGAGTGTTTGAAAGAAGTCCAAACACTGAAGTGAATTCAAGCGTTAGTAGTGGGAGCTTCTGGTGCAAGCTTGCAGAAGAAGTAGCGCCAAAAACCAAAACGCACAGAAAAAAACTTATCCGAAATTATAGCTTAGCATGTAGACACCTCTGGGACACAGATTTCAACTTTAGAGAATGTATTATGAAAGTCACCAACAAAGATAAATGTGAAAAACAAGGAATCCCACGGCAACCTCTTCTTTCTCGAACTATCGGTGAACAAAGTCTGCCTACATTAAATGAACAAAAACCAGAACTGGAGAATGAAATTATGAAGGGTTGTGATGACAGTGCTCTTGGTAAATACAACAAGAGTGAAGCAGTGTCTGATGACATGGAATCATTCACTGGAGACAACAGTTACTGCTCAGAGAAAAGGCTACATGTAAGTAATTCAACTGGTAAGGATGAATTTGTGGTTTATGAGCCCAAAAATATTACCAATAACAATGTTTACGCAAAAATACTGACAAAATTAACACCAACTGAAGCATTTGAGATTCTGAAGAAAGGTGATAAGTGTAGGGTGACCAATTTGCCACCACTTAATCCACAGCATGATGATGTGTTTTACTTTTACAAAGAAGGAAAAGCAAGGGATTACATAGCAGACCAATAGCAGACCAATTGCAGTTTGATTACATCTCCAGGAACAAGTATACCTTTAAAGGGGAAACATGCTTCAAGGTTATATACAAGCCAAGACACCCACCAGAAGAGGCATGTGAACTTTTTGAAAAGTACATTTTTAGCCTCGGTCAAACTGATAAGTTGCAGGCTAATTTAGTACTTTGGAAATCCAAATACAATGCAGCTTAAAGCCCATGGTAATCACAAACACTACAAGAACAAGATATTTTTTACTACTGCACCATCACATCGTTAAAGAACAGAAGGAAAGTTTATAAAGCACAGTGTACACGTTTCATACCTCCACAATATGAAGCTGCTTTAGGACCACGTGATGTAAAGCAGGCACAAAACAGTGCTATGAGAGAGTGTGTAAAGCGTCGTTTGTGCCAAGATGATGTTTATTCCATAGTTGAATTGGAGCGCTTGTTTGGTGGTTTTGTAAAGCAGCTAGATGTCCTACATGATTTCTATTGTATCCTTGCAAAAGAAAAACTAATAGAAGAAGCGAATACATTTGCAAAACACAAGGACAGCAACTTTAGTTGTGACACAACTTTCGAGTTTGGTGATTTTTATTCGACTGTCACATTTAACCACCCTGCTTTTCAAAATGCATTTGTAATTCCAATTTTCATATTGATGCACCAAAAGAAAGATGAAGGTACACACAGAGTTCTTCAATTTTATTTCTGAAAAGTGTCCAGCATTTAACAGCAACATGGTGAAAAATCATTACTGACCGTGAAAAGGCAATTACAAACAGTATAGATGCACAGCTTCCCCAGGTTAAACGATTCCTGTGTTGGAACCACATGAGGAAAGATGTGCAATACTGGACGCAAAGGCACGGTGGACAACAAATGGACAAATTAACCTATGAAAGCTGTATTTACAGTTTAATGAACAGCAAGACACCAAACGAATATGTAAGTAAGTTAGAAGAACTTGGCCAACATTGGACAGAAGAATTCCTCACTTACTATAAGAAGCACCTGGAATCAGATATCCTCAATTACTGTGCATGGTGGCTTTTAGAAGAACACAACATGTTCAAAGAACCTTCAGGAATAACAACAAATCAAAGTGAGAGTTTTAATTCTGTGCTAAGAAGCCTTCATGATGGGAAAGAAATAAACATGGAAGATTTTGTTCTGTCTATGTTTTACTTAACTTCTTACTACATGAAGGAAGTTCTGAGAGGGAGATGTGGACTGGGTAACTTCAACCTGAAAGGAGAGTTCCGAGCTCTTAACCCAGCTGATGTATCATTTCCTGAAGTACTGGTAACACCAGAAGCCTTGGTGGAATTTGTAAAGGATCAAAAACTTGTGATCACAAAAGAAAATGCATGTAAAACAGGAAGCCATCTGCCAAGAAGAACAATGGCAGAAGACATTCTCAATACACCAGGTGGTATTGTGTTGGTGCCACAGCAGAAAGTATTCCTCGTTAAAGGTTTTAAAAATGAATGTTACAATGTTACATTGTGCAACTTTTCCCAAAGACTTCTTGTTCATGTCCATCATCCAGACAGTGTCACCACATTATGGCAGTTCAGCTATCAGTGGGATTGGATCCAAGGGAAGAGACAGATGAAGGAAATCTCAGCAGGTTGTACAAAAAACAAAGGGGAAAAGGAAAAAGTGGACGGAAGTTCACTTCAAAACCATCATTGACATCTCCAGCTGATGACTCAATCCAAAGCATGAATTGAAATAATAGAGACGAGGAGGCAATACTTACAACACAAGTTATGCCAGGATACAGTGCACGAACTGCAACAATTGTTAAAATAGCACCACCTGAACCATCCGTAGGTATGTCTAAACTTCATGTCATAACCCCAAAAAAGGTTATTCCAGCAAGTAAGTCAAAAGCGGTCATTGTCAAAAAGAAACTTAATTTCCAAAAGCCTCTGAAAACATCAACCCCAAAACGAAGTATAAGATCAGAGGGAGAATCACTGAAATACTACAAACCCAGTGGAATGAAGTCAATCAGTGCAATTGCTGAGACTCATGCACATAAACTACCAAATGATGTTATCGCTGAAGTGGACCGTATAATGATCAAGAAGTTTAACATGGATACTTTAAGTGGACAGCAGTGGCTGGATGACATAACTATTGATGCATACTTGGCACTACAATGTAGTGTAGCCATGGGGAAAAACCCTCACCTGAAATTTGCCTACATTCCATGTAACTTTGTTGATGCAGTTTGCAAGAAGTGGACAAAAAGCAAAACACCCTATCACACTACAATGATACATGGGAAGAGAAAACACATATGGCACAAGGATATCATATTAATACCTTGCTTTATATTTGGCAACCATTGGGTGCTAACAATAGTGTTGCCAAAATATAGAAGTGTCTATTATATTGACAGCAAGTACAGTGCTGAGGATAAGACAGTTGTACAGGCAGTTCATGTTCTTCTGAAGGTGTTATCCCATTTGTGTGAAGGAGAGCCATATAACAAAACATGGACATGGGTGAAGCCAGTTGATGTCCTGATACAGAAGGATGGCTCCAGTTGTGGAGTTTGTATCTGGGCACATGTTATAGCAAATGGGACCACCATTGGACTTAACCATGATTAAGTACAGAACTTTCGTGATTGTATTTCTACTGAATTACAAGCAGTGGTTCCAGGCACGGTGAAAGTTACCACAGTTACTGGTGATACAACTGTGACACTCCCAGAAGTAAGTAGTCAATGGTGGTCAGATGCAGATTTTACACCAACAGTCCAACCAGGACCTCGAAACTTTTGTACTATTAACTGAATGACTAATTTATGTAATACAACTTGGGAAGCCAATTCAAGCATCTGTTATGCAGGAGTGAATTGTTGCCAGCCTAATAGAAATGTGTGTTGCACAGAGGAAGATATGAAAATGGTTTTCTGTGAATTTACATGCCAAGATTGGTACCACAAAGCATGTGAAGGACTATCTGATAAACAATTACCATCTATGTACAAATGCAGAAAATGTCAAAATGCTGAATTGGAGGTGTAAAGTACCTTTTCCTTGTTGGTATGTAACATTATTAAGCAACTTATGTTTTAAGTGTAAACAGAATGTTTTATTTTTTAAAGAGTAACTATCATTTTTGTTTAAGCAACATTTATTCTCTCCCCAAAAAATTTTGAATAGATCTTTTTTTCTTTTATTACACTTTTCACACAACCTACAATAATCTGCCCCTAAATCACTAATTTTAAAACATGCAACTGTGCCTCGCTAAACTATCCTCCTAAAGCGTAATCAGATTGAAGACGTTTTAGGAGAATGAATGCCCGAGGATGCGCGTGCACGTGCATTCCAGCAACTGTTCAGTTGCACTTTGGCCCAGAAGAGGAGCCTCGTGGGCCGACAGGAGGGAAAGTAAGAAGTTTTTTTATTTTAAACAGGTCCTAAGGGGGTTCTAGAAAAAAAAAAACTTCAAACATGATCTTTACTCTTTAATATGGTTTTGTCAAGTATTCGTAATCCATTCAGTTGTGTAAAAGTTAAATATTTCTCACAAATAAAATAATTTTATGTAACTTAGACTTGATGCTATGTTTTGATTTGTTTTAAGTAAGGTTAGGTCAATATTCGTAATCCGTTCAGTCATGTAAGTGTTCACTTAATTATTTTTCTGTAATGAAAATACTTTTATGTACCTTATACTTCATCATCTAATCTAGGATTCAGCATTCATTTCAAATCTACAGTAAGGCTACTTTCACACTAGCGTTAACTGCATTCCGTCACAATGCGTCGTTTTGCCGAAAAAACGCATCCTGCAAAAGTGTTTGCAGGATGCGTTTTTTTTACCATTGATTAACATTAAGCGACGCATTGTGACGGATTGCCACACGTCGCACCCGTCGTGCGACGGTTGCGCCGTGCTGTGGCGGACCGTCGGGAGCAAAAAACGCTACATGTAACGTTTTTTGCTCCTGACGGTCCGCTTTTTCCGACCGCGCATGCGCGGCCGGAACTCCGCCCCCACCCTTCCGCACTTCCCCGCACCTCACAATGGGGCAGCGGATGCGCTGGAAAAATGCATCCGCTGCACCCGTTGTGCGGCGGAGACAACGCTAGCGTCGGGAACCTCAGCCCGACGCACCGCGACGGACTGAGCCCGACGCTAGTGTGAAAGAAGCCTAACATATACAGGTCCTTCTCAAAAAATTAGCATATTGTGTTAAATTTCATTATTTACCATAATGTAATGATTACAATTAAACTTTCATATATTATAGATTCATTATCCACCAACTGAAATTTGTCAGGTCTTTTATTGTTTTAATACTGATGATTTTGGCATACAACTCCTGATAACCCAAAAAACCTGTCTCAATAAATTAGCATATTTCACCCGTCCAATCAAATAAAAGTGTTTTTTAATAACAAACAAAAAAACCATCAAATAATAATGTTCAGTTATGCACTCAATACTTGGTCGGGAATCCTTTGGCAGAAATGACTGCTTCAATGCGGCGTGGCATGGAGGCAATCAGCCTGTGACACTGCTGAGATGTTATGGAGGCCCAGGATGCTTCAATAGCGGCCTTAAGCTCATCCAGAGTGTTGGGTCTTGCGTCTCTCAACTTTCTCTTCACAATATCCCACAGATTCTCTATGGGGTTCAGGTCAGGAGAGTTGGCAGGCCAATTGAGCACAGTAATACCATGGTCAGTAAACCATTTACCAGTGGTTTTGGCACTGTGAGCAGGTGCCAGGTCGTGCTGAAAAATGAAATCTTCATCTCCATAAAGCATTTCAGCCGATGGAATCATGAAGTGCTCCAAAATCTCCTGATAGCTAGCTGCATTGACTCTGCCCTTGATGAAACACAGTGGACCAACACCAGCAGCTGACATTGCACCCCACACCATCACTGACTGTGGGTACTTGACACTGGACTTCAGGCATTTTGGCATTTCCTTCTCCCCAGTCTTCCTCCAGACTCTGGCACCTTGATTTCCGAATGACATGCAAAATTTGCTTTCATCAGAAAAAAGTACTTGGGACCACTTAGGTAAAGTGGCTTTACCTGGGGAATGCGGCACCTGTAGCCCATTTCCTGCACACGCCTGTGCACGGTGGCTCGGGATGTTTCCACACCAGACTCAGTCCACTGCTTCCTCAGGTTCCCCAAGGTCTGGAATCGGTCCTTCTCCACAATCTTCCTCAGGGTCCGGTCACCTCTTCTCGTTGTACAGCGTTTTCTGCTACATTTTTTCCTTCCAACAGACTTACCATTGAGGTGCCTTGATACAGCACTCTGGGAACAGCCTATTTGTTGAGAAATTTCTTTCTGGGTCTTACCCTCTTGCTTGAGGGTGTCAATGATGGCCTTCTTGACATCTGTCAGGTCGCTAGTCTTACCCATGATGGGGGTTTTGAGTAATGAACCAGGCAGGGAGTTTTTAAAAGCCTCAGGTATCTTTTGCATGTGTTTAGAGTTAATTAGTTGATTCAGAAGATTAGGGTAATAGGTCGTTTAGAGAACCTTTTCTTGATATGCTAATTTATTGAGACAGGTTTTTTGGGTTATCAGGAGTTGTATGCCAAAATCATCAGTATTAAAACAATAAAAGACCTGACAAATTTCAGTTGGTGGATAATGAATCTATAATATATGAAAGTTTAATTGTAATCATTACATTATGGTAAATAATGAAATTTAACACTATATGCTAATTTTTTGAGAAG